>NC_025997.2:132694650-132994650 GCF_000442705.2 Elaeis guineensis | reverse complement strand
GATCAGTGATTTTTTGATATCTGCTTTCTAAAGCATGCATATCGTGTGCCCGTTGAAAAGAAAAGACAAATCAGATCAAAAAAAGAAAAGAAAAAAAGAAAAGAGGAGAGAAGGAATGTGGAATGTCAAAAAATTACCCCAAGCATCGTCGGATAAAAAAATATATATATTTTGAAAATTATCTGATTTCTTCTGCTCTCCCTATCTGTCGGAAGAAGCGCAGCCTCGATAAGTTGTATGGCCAATGATGGATTGGCCAGGGCCGACTCACCAGTAGAAATTCTGATATCGAAGAAGGTTGGTAGGCCTGCAGACGATCCATCGTTGGCAGAAGTAGCCGGTGCCTTCCTCCGGTCTCCAGTCGGCGGTCGCACGCTTGAGACCGCCATAAAGTCAGTGCTTGACAGCGTCCGAGATCGCTCCGCTAGAAGAACAGCAGTGCAGCAGCAAATTATTTGGGTTTAGCTACAACTTCTGATTTTTTCCGAACCCCTACTAATGGAGCCACTGATGGTTCTGCCGCGGCTTCTTCATCTCTTGCTGTCCCAACTCCAGCGGACGGCATTGCAGTTGGAGAAAGTATTGTCGGAGCCGACAACGCTAGAACCGACTTAGGGGTTGTCTCCGATGGAACATCGGATTCCCTTGCCGGTACCGACGGAGAATCAACCCGATCTTTTTTCGATGGTCGGGAGGATCCAGCATTGGTCACTATCCTCTTTTTGGCAGCATACGAGCGGATATCAGTAGCTGAAACTTGTGCCTTCGTTCGCGTAGCTGCAATCAAAAGATAAAGATCAGTACAAAATTCAAAAATAAATAAAAAAAAAGTGAAGTGACCGACTATGTTATACCTAAAGAAGTTATCGAACTAAGACCAGCATCATAGACAGCCTGTTAGGTCATCAGCTCTCACTGCGATGGAACTTCCATATCTTTTAGTTGGAGGAAGTCTTCTCGATCAACAGTATCCACCTGACTATTCTCGTTGTGGCTGATTCTCGGATCGCCCCAGCATGAAGGAAAGTCTCAAGGAGATGAAGAAAAAGTAAAGAAAAATTGGTTCTTCCATCCATGAATGGACGATGGAAGATCGGAGATGAAAAAAAAGCCCTTCCTCATATTGAAAAACCACCAACCCTTGATCTTGGGGGAGGATGGAGAATAAAGAAAGCCCGAAATAGAGAAGGGCGAGGATTAATCGGGATAAGATGACATAATAAAGCAAAATTGATAATCAGCTGGATAGAGTTCGGAGCCAGCTGAGCAGGACAAAGACCATAATAATCAAAAAGATTCTGGATGAACATCGGAATCGAAAATCGAAGACCAGTCCGAAGGTCCTCGACATAAAATGCAACTTGATCCAGAGGAGAGTTTACCCAACCATCCAGATCAGGAGCGAAAAGTTGATATTGCTCTGGGATACGGTACTGTTTCTGAAGCCATTCAATATTGGGCCCGGATAAGAAAGAGACTTCCGTCTCCAGATCCGAAGAAGAATCATTGATCAGATTCTCCGACCGACTATCCCGAGAAGATGAAGCTTTCTTACTTCTATTTGCCATTGAAAATGAGAACAAAAAAAAAAGAAAAAAAAAATCCTAAGAGAAGGGAATGAGAATTCGACTTGGAGCTACAGATTTTGCAAGGAACAAGAAAACTTGAAAAGCTCCTAACACTGGGGCAGAACCTTCTGTTGCAAAGGAGAATGACGAATGCAAAAGTAAAAAATCCAAATAAAAGCGACTCCATATACACAGGGCCCCTCAACGGTTCGGATGAAGTTACTCAAATTAGGATCTCCTTAGATGTCAACATGTGGCTACATCAAAATCGATCATTAATCGGACGGTTCGATGCACCTACTTCCAGATCATGCCACCTCACCATTATTCATATGAACAACACAGAGCCAATGACATCCAGATATGTGGCTAAAATCTACTAGTCAGAATCAAATTGTCCGAATTCTTCGAATGCCGAATTATCTTTCCAAAATGACATCTCAATGATGATCTCATAGTTATCGAAACAACAAAATAGCTGGAGACCTTTCGTATTTCAAAAAATCATTAATGTCTGCAGTCGAATCGAGACTCGAAACAGCACGTGACAACTTCCTTCATCCAACGTGATAGACCATGTGACTACATGCACGTCAAACTACCTTGAACTTGAGAGTGGGGGATAACTGTTAAGACAATCCAACCAATCTCCGATTCTGACTATAAATCGGTCTCATGGACACAAAATGCCGATTAATGATCAGTTGATCGACCTACAGTCGGCTATCCTCAGCCATCGACAGACTTAGTCATGATAACTCGGTTAATTTTAGATCGATCACCATTAGCATATCAGAGTTACCGACCGATGCTCATTCAGATCTCCACGACTACTATCGACATACGATCAACGTACTATTATTACCGACATATAGTCGGCTTACCTGAAACTGTCAGCGCAGAAAGTGCATAATGATCAAAACATGATCAATGACGGATATAACCACTTATCCCATGATTACATAATATCGAAATATGTGGGACCCACGTATCTAACCGTTACAGACGATTACCAACTACTCGTCTATAAAAAGATGTAAATGAACAGCATTTGATAAGACGCTTTGGACTGAGACTCTGTCACTTTCAAAATTTAATCTACTGTTTATCACTCTTCATTGATTTAAGCATCGGAGGATCCCTGCCGGATACAACTCCGATCAGTGTGTATTTTTTTTACAGGTGCTCTTTTCCAATAACATGCGCAAATAGGAGAGATTGGCCGTAACAGGACCATCTTTTTTTTTTTGACTCTAGGGGTCATCTAAGTTAGAGCCATAGTGATAAGAGCTCTCTTATAAAAAGAGCAGGATTGTTCATTGTCCAGATTTATTAGGTACAAATAGAACAGGACATTCAAATGATGCTTGATGTCGAGGATCATCCCGGCATCTAGATTGTTAGCCGAAGAATATACCATAAGATGGATTCTGAGGTGAATTCCGAAGATAAAATTCAAGATGGTGTAACCCCATAACACCATCCGTACCAGCGGGGGGAGAGAGACACTTGCCACGTGATGGATGGATAGACAGCTAGAGAGTGTGAATCAAAACAACGCCATACTTGCCAATTAAGCCCGTCCTCATCCGAAGGGGTAAGGTGCCCAGCAGATAACGCTGACGGATGGACGAGGAGATGCCACTGCAATCTCATCTCTCATGACCCTTCCTTTTCGGCCGTGGTAAAAAATGCTGATACATTGCATTGGGTGGGTGGGGCCATAAATTACATCTCCCCGTGCCTTTCCAATTCAATTCCCCCTCCCCCTCAATAACAAATTTTCTTTAATGTTACCAAAAAAAAATTTTTTTCTTTAATCCATTACACCCCCTTCTCCATACCACCTCCCCGCCCCACACACACCTCCCCCCCCCAAAAAATAAAATAAAAAAAAAAAAGAGGAAAAAATCTTCTTTATTTAAGATGGAGCCCTCTTCTCGCCTCCTCGACCCCGAGCGACCCCATCCATCTTCGCCTTTCCCCTTCCTGATTGGATTTCCAACCTGCCTGCCATCCATCCGCTGCCTCCTCCCTCAACCAGCCTGATCCATCAATCAGCAAGGAAGGGAAGGAAGAGCTGGAAAGGGGGCATGGCTCCGGCGGCGGCGGCGTCCGCGTCCGCGTCGGCGTACTCTCGCTACATCCTCCTCCTCTCCACTTCCGACCATCAGTTCCTGCTCCTGCCGGTGCTCATGTCGGTGGTGGCCGTCCTCGTCCTCCAGCTCCTCCGCCGCTCCTCATGGATGAGGAAGAAGATGAATAATAGCGGCGGCGGAGAAGGCAAGGGGCTTCCACCGCCGGGGAGCGTGGGGCTGCCGCTGGTTGGGGAGACGCTGAGGCTGATCGCGGCCTACAAGACGGAGGACCCGGAGCCCTTCATCGACGAGCGGGTGCGGCGGCACGGGCGGCTCTTCACGACGCACGTGTTCGGGGAGCGCACCGTGTTCTCGGCGGACCCGGAGTTCAACCGCGTGGTGCTGGGCGGCGAGGGCCGGTCGGTGGAGTGCAGCTACCCCTCCTCCATCTCGACGCTGCTGGGCCGCCACTCGTTGCTTCTCATGAGGGGGGCCCTCCACAAGCGTATGCACTCCCTCACCCTCACCCGCCTCGCCTCCCCCGCCGCCATCCGCGATTCCCCACTCCTCTTCCACATCGACCGCCTCGTCCAGACCACGCTGGACTCCTGGGCCCCTCAGTCCCGGGTTCTTCTCCTCGACCAGGCCAAGAAGATCACCTTCGAGCTCACGGTCAAGCAGCTCGTGAGCTACGACCCGGGGGAATGGACGGAGGCCCTGCGACGCGAGTACCTCCTCCTCATCGAGGGTTTCTTCTCCATCCCCTTCCCTTCCTTCCTCTCCTTCACCACCTATGGCCGGGCCATCAAGGTGAGAGCTTGGCAGGCTTGGGTAATTTGCTTGCTCCATCGATTGTTTTTCGGATCGCATGCATCGATCTGTCCACAATTCCAAATTTTCAAATTACCCCTTTTTTTTCTTTTGCTTCCCGTCCGTCCGTCTTTTTTTTTTTTTTTTTTTTTGCCTTCCGTCTTCTCAATTTTGGATCGTGCCAGGCGCGGAGGAAGGTGGCGGAGGCGCTGAGGGAGGTGATAAGAAAGAGGAAAGAGGAGAAGATGAGGCAGAACGACGACCACGACGACAAGGAGGGACAGGGGAGGAGAAAGAAGGACATGGTTGCGGAGCTCTTGGAAGCGGAGGAGGGATTCTCGGAGGAGGAGATGGTGGACTTCCTGCTGGCTCTGCTGGTGGCCGGCTACGAGACCACCCCGACCATCATGACCCTTGCCGTCAAGTTCGTCACCGACAACCCTCCTGCCCTCTCCTTCCTCGCGGTGAGTCGCCCCATTCAACATCCCCACCTTAGGATAGGATGCGCGCTTTTATTGTCCCCATCCCGGTTTCCTCCTCCAATTACGGGAATGCGCGCGGATCCTCGCATCGTGGGAGGATGCCTGTCCAAGAGGATGGATAGACAGATAGGGGCGTGTGAGGATGCCTGCCAGAGAGGCTTGAATGAGTGTGCCAGAAGAGTGGTGGTGTGTGCGAACCGTAGAACCGTCGTCCGTGGATCATCGTCCTACATGAAAATGGGACCCATCCTTTCTACCCTCGCTCCCTACTTTGGAGAAGTTATTGCACCAGGCAAATCTGGGAGCATATGCACGGTGGATAACGCGCAATCGGGATTTGGCGAGATACAAGGGTAATGGGATTTGGCGTGGTCCATTGTACCTGGTCCAAGTAATAATTAGACCCTTATTTCCCCGTTGGAGTATGTAGTATGTAGAAGATTTAGCTGTATGACCAAACGAGGTGGTTAAACCGACCCAATTCGTGGGGACATGGGCTGCGGATGACCATTTGGGAGCAGACACTTTCGGAGAATGCAACGACGCAACACTAGTCTTGGCCATGCCAATCAATTGGAGAGAGTGAGATTTAGCAGATAAGTTGGTGTTATGCACGAGGATGCGCATGCTAATCTCTTGTTTTCGATCTCTCGCCTGTTTGGTGCAACAGGAAGAGCACGAGAAGATCAGAGCTAGGAAGAAGGACGAGATGGAGCCCCTGGACTGGAGCGATTACAAGTCCATGCCCTTCACCCAATGCGTACGATGATGCTCTCCTCTCCCTTCCAAATCTCTCAATAAAGGATATTGCGGCAGCGTGATTCACATAAACTAAAGCACTATAAATTAAATTCTGGTCCAGGTGATCAACGAGACGCTTCGGGTGGCCAACATCGTCGGCGGAATTTTTAGAAGAGCGGTGACGGATCTTCATTTCAAAGGTACGACGCCATTCACGTCAACTCTTCTTCACTTGCCGCAATTTTTAAACGTTGTTAAGGCGGAAAAAACCTTTCTCCATGTCTCACAGGGTACACGATTCCAAAGGGAAGCAAGGTTTTTGCATCGTTCCGAGCCGTGCATCTCGATCCCGAGTACTACGAGGAGGCCCGCACCTTCAATCCTTGGAGATGGCAGGTATGGTCGCTGAGCTGACTGGTATTGCCCCATCCTTCTTGCACCTCCCAACATTCGCTCACAAGTCCCCAAATCAACAAAATCTTCCATTAGACTAGCAATTAGATTATCTTGGGATCCTTAGTTGTTGAGTTTGAACTCGGGTCTGTGCATACAGACTAATGATGCTGTCCAGCAAGCGAGTGGGGCAGGCCTATTTACCCCCTTTGGAGGGGGCGCCCGCCTGTGCCCCGGCTACGAGCTTGCCCGGGTTGTTATTTCTGTGTTCCTCCACCACCTCGTCACCCGTTTCAGGTATGCACTTCACTTGATTTGACAGCAAGAAAGAAAGCATGTAGTTGACTAATTCGATCTATCTTCTCAAATTTTACTATCATCATTCATCTGAATGAATCACTGATGACGCCTTTTGTTTTCCTTTTTTCTTTTTCTTTTTTTCTTATTCAAAAAAAAATTATAAAAATCACAGTTGGGAAGCAGCGGAGGACAAGCTGGTATTCTTCCCCACTACCCGAACTCTCAAGGGCTACCCGATAAACGTGTGTCGACGCAGGAAGTCTCTGTCATGATGAGTTGTTCCTCTCTCCTTTTACTCCCGGTTCCTCAATGTCACTTATCTCCAGTCCAATATGTATGACCTCTGAAATAAGAGAGATAAGAAAAGAAAAGCAATGACAGTGATATCCTTAGCCTTTTAGTGCCAAGCTAGTGCCCTGTAGGGTCTGTTGCCTGCGCATTATATCTCTTGATCTGTAGAGAAGATACCACAAATGGACGTACGTGACTGTGTGCAGTCTGAGCCGGCATGTGTTGGATGGCCGGCTATTCTCCACCGATAATGATACACAATGCCCCTTGATTTGGAGTGGAGCCATCTGGAGGAGCTGTTGCTAACCCGTCTTCTTCGTCGGACCCAACCCATGCGGTGGTGCCGGCTGTCCACGTTCGGCAGAAGAAAGCATCATGGAATCGAATCTTTATCATTCATTGTTGTTTATACAAAAACAGGACACGGTAAGAGGGGAAGACAGGCGGCCCATCGAGCTTACTGAGGTGCGAAAGGACGCACGTGAATTCGTTGCCCTGATCGTGAATGAGCGGCGGCGCTGCCAATCCCCCGCATTGCCCCGCACTCCGGACGTGGGTTTGCGGTGGCCGACCAGGCAACACCTCCATCTGATCTGGAGCGATCGAAAATGGATGATCAATCAAGATTTCCTCAACTTTATCAATAGAATGACAATCGGATCAGATACGGATCGGATTAAAAAATATCAAATCTAAATCCGACCTGTTTATTAAATAGATCAGATTTTCAAATCTGAACCTGACCCATTTAGTAAACAGATCATCCGATCTAATCTATTTAATCTATTTATTAAACAATTAATCTGTTTATTTGACTCGATCCAATCCGTTTAACATGTTTATCATTTAACTTGTTTATTAAATAGTTAATCTGTTTATCCGATCCAATTCGTTTAACATATTTATTATTTAATCTGTTTATTATACAGCTAACCTGTTTAACCGATCCGATCCAATTCGTTTAATCTATTTATCATTTAACTTGTTTAATAGATAAATAAAAAGTCAGTATTGTATATTACATAAGGATTACTAAAACAGCTTCTCAAGCATGCATAATATACAAGAATTAGTATTGCACATTATATAAGGATTACTAAAACAACTTCTCATGCATAATATACAAGGATTAGAAACTCATTTTTTGAGATCAGTTCGTTCAACAGATAATTTTTGGGTCTTTGCAAATTGCAACACAGTTGGAGATACAAGATTGTTTCCAGATCCAAGATGAGCAAAATCATTACTAATAGAAGCTTGAGCTGTAGCAACACAAACATCTATGGTATCAGGGCTAGATGAGTCAGGTTCTATACATTCTGTTACATAATAATTCTTTGAGCCAAAGTTTTCAGATTTATGCCTTGCAGACATCAAATAGGTTTCACTGGAGCTTTTCTTCTTTATAAGAGCCATTATCTGGTTCATAAATAAATATTCAGATTATGAGTGAGAAATAACTAAGTGTATATCCTTAATAAATGAGATGCATATCATTATAACCATTCAGAAGTGCAGCATCTGTTGGATAGGTAATGGGTCTGTAAGAGGAACATGTGCCATTTTTCTTCTGCAGATAATCTTCATGAGAACCTTCTTGGGCTGCTTCTGATGATTGTGACTCCAAAACATGTGGATGCACATGATTTGCATTCTGAACAAGATTTTTTTGATCTTGTATCTGTGCAAAGAAAGATCTGCTACAAAGCTTCAGCAAGAATTAAAATGATGTGCAGAAAGATTACCAGTAAAAAAAGGTTTGCAACCTTGGATCAACTCCACCGTGTACAACCTGCAAAGTTAAGATTTTAGATGTTAAAAGAATTGAAATCAGAAGGCTTTTAACCATCCTTTCCAAATCAGGTGATGGTTACACATCCTTTCAGAATTATCTAATTAAAGCATCAATCAATATATGTAACTGTTCGGTGCTCAAGAGTTAATGCCCCTTAATAACAGCTTAGGAAAGAAAAATATGCAAATATTCAAGAGAGAATTCCTGTTTAGATGCTGCCTTCTTCAAGAACAAAGTGAGAGCACAAGTTCTGTTTGTTAACAAGACATGAGATGTGTTTTGCAACCCATTTAATTTATGCATGTTCTCAACGTAGTATAATAACAGAGTGAGTTTTTTTTTCTTTCGTTCATACCTTATCTACTGGAAGAATTTTTTTTAAACTATTCTACAGAAACATTCACAGCCTGGTACTCCTCAGTTACCTGCACATAAGTCAGATGTTTAGTTCAATGCTCAACATGTGATTCGATGAAATATGACTGATAATCAGAAGTTGACCTACCCAGAACTCAAAATTGAATAGGTCATGTGAGGAAATCAAGTGACATCTTAAACCCTATGAAACAACAAATTAGAAATATCAGAGAGATTTAGAAATATACGAGTTAATAGACAACTAAGGTCATGAAGAAAGAAAAATGAGTAGACGAGCAAAATATTACCTTAAAACTTGCTCATCCTGATTTCTACATGAAAAATTTATATTTTAGCAATGTTTGATTGAATACAAAATATTGATAGAGAAAAAATGAAGGATATAAACATGTGGCATAACTTCAAACATATAAATCTGCTAGTCCACATTCTCATCCATCTCAAAAATGATAATAAAGTTGCTGCATCTGAAAAACATCAAAATAGCAAAGAATGGAAAAGAAAGATTCATGCATATCTAGAAGGATTAAAATCCCTAATTTAAACCAGTCGAACAAAGATCAGATCACTATGAGATCTCAGGAACCCTAACGTAAATCCAAGAAAAAACCAGCAAATCAATATATAAATGAGACAATATACAAATGACACATTCAAGATACTATTTATTAAATAAATCGCAGGTGAACAATGATCATCTGAGACTCAGATCAAACATTCATAGGTTAGTACCATTGAACTCATAAATCGGAGCAAAATCAAGAAGAAAAAAAAAATGACTACTAATAAGGACTAAAACTCCTAATTTAAACTAATCGAATAAAGAGGATTCCAAATAATAGATCAGATCACTATGGAATCCCAGAAACCCTAAAGTAAATCTAAAAAAAAAAATTCTCAGATCTAGATCGAACACCAATCCCAGAGATCGGAGGAAAATACCTAAACTTCGGACCAGTGGAATCTCACGATTCCTTCGAGTTTGCCGTCATCGTGACGTCGCGTGTCACGATGGTTAAAGATGGAGGCCAGATCTCGACCGACGCTCCCGTGATGAAGGGAGACCGAGGAGGAGTAGCATTTAAGGGAGGAGGTTGAGGAGGAGGAGAATATCTAAACTTCGAACCAATGAAATCTCACAATTCCTCTGAGTTCCCTTCAACACGACCGCGAACAAAGAGGAGCAAGTAGTAAACAGCCATTTATTATCGACGGTGGAAGATCCTCGATCGAGAGAAAGGATGGAATGGAAACCCTAAAAGAGGGATGGAATAAAAATCCTAGAGGAAAGACAAACAGCTGCGAATTTTGAAAACGAACGAAAACGATCGAATGGCAAAAGATATAACCAGTTAGTCGATTACCCTGGATCCCTAACCCACTTAACCAGTTAACCCTAAGACTGAGCCACTTAAGGATCTAAATAACGGGTTAAATAAATTATAACTTGATCCGATCCGATCCATTTATTAAATGAGTTAAACATATCAGTGATCTAAAATTTGAACCCAATTTGATTATTAAATAGATTAAACAAATCGATCCGAACCCATTTAATCCAAATCAATTTGAACCCAATTTGATTATTAAATAGATTAAACAAATCGATCCGAACCCATTTAATCCAAATCTAAATTTGTTTAACACAAATCAAATGCGGATCAGATTGATAGATCGGATCGACTTTTACCATCCCTACTTACCATACCCTTGAATGGATCAAGGATCAACAAAGCACTCTCACACACCACACCGTTAAGAGGGCCTCGTAGGAGTCCATCGTTCGACAGTCCTGGACCGCAAGTAAATTCGACATAACAATTTACCGCTTTCCACTCATCACAAAGACCACCCTATGTCAGTCACTTCCCTCGCCAGCCAGACTTGTATGTTTATGCGTCATTACAAGTTGGTGTACACCATGATGTGAAGCTTCACCAAACAAGATGTCATCCAAAAGCACCTTACCATCAGCACAGACATCTAAGCATCATCAAATTCTTGCAGATAATATGACCATTGTCAGGAGCGCATCTGCTCCTACAATAATAGATTCATCATAGGTTTATGGATACGATTAAAAAATAGCAACTGATAAGACTTACTACAAGGATGAGTATTCTTTGCAAGCATAGGTTCCACTTAGCATAAAAGCAAGATAAGTGAACAAATATACAAAGCCTAACATTGGAAATAGAGAGGCACAGTAACGACATCATTATCATTTCAAAGGCCCAAGACTTCGACCCAAGGCACCGTCATAAACAACCGAGGCTTCTCTGTAATTCCATAGTCCGGATGTCCCCGTCTTCAATCCTCATCCTCATCTTCCTCCTCCTGCAGTAACGCTCACATCAGAACCGACAATTCCCAAAATTGAATGTACGAAAGATGGTCATGATCCCCCCACCCCCACCAAAAAACCACCAAAAAAAAAAAACAGTTTCTATTAGGATTGTCATACAGCGCTATCGATTCTTCATGCAGACGGAATAATGCAGACGCATTTGCAACTTTTCTTTTCTTTTTTCTTTATTTTGAAGAGTGATGCACATTTTTATTAAAGATAAAAATAAAACAGCTGCTTTGGTCAAGAAACAACAATCAAATCACCAAATTTCACATAGCCTAATGCCTCGTATTAGATTGCACAACCTGGCGTTCAAGCATAACATGCAACGGATTCAAACTAATATTCATGGAAATACCACAAGGTGAAGATGATAATGCCAGTTCATTAGCCAGCTGTAGAGCCTAGAAATAGTAAAGCGCAGATAAAAACCAGACAAATCAACCAACACATGGTCACAGAAATAAGATGCAGCACTTGCAAATAGAGCGCTACCTGAAGCAGAAGCAACAAGTTCCGTAGAACAAATAGAAAAGAGAAGCTACAACCACCTGACCCCACAAAATATACAAGCTGGCAAAGTAAACCCCCCACGAATTGCACGTCCATAAATTGCATTAGCCACAACCTTACAAAATCTAATTTCTTCCAATTATCAAAAAGATATTCTGAAGGCAACGTTAGAAATTTCCCACTACTTAGATCTGCAAGAATAAGTTGAAAAGCATCTCACTGAATAATGCACAAGTGAGTTAATAACAGGCTTTCTTCTCTTTAGAAGCAAAGCATATCTTTTCCAACCGGCTCACGAGATCTCCTAAGCTGATTTAGGGTAGCAACAAAAATAAAGCATAGCCCTGAAAGGCTCAAAGAAGAAAATTTTAACATGAATCAGTCTGACGAAGTATTCAACCCACAACACACCAAACAGCCCCGAAAATGAGCCATCTGAAAAGACATGGAGAAGGCCCTTCCTCTTTCCAAATAGGAGTAGGGTCTCTTTCCTCTTTGCTCACCACCTTCATCACACCCATAGTAAACAGCATGTCCCTTCTCCGCTTTTTAAAATGTTCAACCGACGCATTCAACTTGTTAGGGTGTCCGACTCACTCATAAGCTCACCCATCCACTAGCTTAAGCAAGCTCACTCTCATTCATGATCAACCTCACTCATAAGCAAGTCCTTGCAGTGGCCAGACATAACCTATGTCACTGTTATAGTTGTCAGAGTCCGCTAACTAACAAAAAATATTAACCCCAGCCCCCACCATATCAAGATCTAACGTTTGGATGAGACCCAAAAAAACATCTGAAACCCCCTTCACGGATGAAATTCTGCATTCTTCACCACTCTTTTGGCTCACTAATCTTTCACTTTTAGCCTTCAAGACAAGACCCCCAACCAATAATATCAATGACAAAATCTACAAATTACAAAGGACACTTCACACTATAAAAATTTCCCCTCAAATAAATATAATCATTTATTCAAGATAAAACAGATAAATCAAGAGGAGAACTTTTCACTTAGGTAATCATTATGTCTTGAAAAGAATGTGAAATATATAACAAAGTTTCTACCATTTATTGTCACATAATGCAGTATAGTTTTAATCACTTGAAGAGCTCTAAGAAGCTTACCTCTCCACTTTCCTCTTCATCCTCATCATTGACTTCAGACTTTGACCTATCAGACTCCTCATCACCATCATCAGTCACACTTTCCTGAATAAAAAATATAGTAAAATAAACCAGGGACTATTGTAAAGTAGTGTCCCACATGCTACCATTTGAAAATGCAAGAAGACTAGTTTTATTTAGTACTTGTTTCTTGTTGTAGGCAGACATTTGCTTTTCGTATTCACTCTTCCTTTTTGCAGCTTTGGCTTCATATGGAGCTTTCTCCTGACAAATTAGGAAAACCAAATTATTTGCACATCCGATGTGCAATACAAGAGGAGCCAACATCATTCAGAAGTGTCTGATAACAAAGATAGGAAAAGATTCTACTATACAAAGCCCAACATTCACCACCATACTATCTATAGTTTTTACATTTCAATCCAACTAAAATAGAGTCAAGCCTGTATGCATTAAAATAGTTCTATCCATCTTAAAGACCACCAAGACAAGATAGCTTCAGTCACAGGCAATCTTAGCAAAAATAAAGCAAACAAAAAGACAGTTCCAAAAATACTGAGCCAGAAATCCAGATCTGTAATCATCATCATGTGATTTATTGAAAAGATTCCTATTTTGTTAGCTGAAAAGATAATACGTACAGCATCAGACAATGATTTCCACTTCTCTCCTCCAGCTTTACCAACCTGCAGTAACAACATCAGATGTTAAATAAATCCATGAATCGAAGTATAAATAATGATTCAGTATGATTAAATATAGTAAATTTTGTCTGTGCATCTCCTTACAACTGAGACAGCCTTCACATTGGGATGTTCCTGCTTGTATTGTTTCCTGAACTCTTCACTGAGAGATTAAAGTTGCGAGAAGTTAATGATTTCTGGAAACAAAATGTAGCACTACAATGTAGAAGCCTATATGTGAAACAAGAGAATTGCAAGGGTACTTACAGGAAAACAAAGAAAGCACTTGGAGGCCTCTTTGGTTTGTTAGGATCTTTTTTGGCCTTTTTTTCCTTCTTGGCCTGTCTTTTGCTACTCTTATCTGCCTTAATTGCAGCCTTGCGTTTCCCAACCTTTCTGAAATAAAAAAAAAAAAAATACAAAACCATAAACCATATTTAGTCCTATCCGCTTCCTAGCAGCCTTGCATTTCCCAACCATTATGCAAAACAGAAAAAACAAGCATACACAGCAACCATCACAAATGCAGAGATAGTGTTTGTGCACCATCTCCAGCAATTCTCATAAATTATGTCAAGAGCCTCCCATATACTGAGACTTCCCATCTTCACAACTAGCCATTGATGAATGCACCATATAAATACTATAATCCATACATTAGAATTTATCCTTTATCCATCTTTCTCCATTAATTGCCTTACCACATCTAGCACATACATGTGTTCTGAACATTGTCATCTACAAAAGTTATGCAACCTCATCAAATACTTAATTTTATCATGTAGATTCCCAATGCGGTAGTATCTTCCAAACACGCATAAACGTATCCCTATTTCAAATATATTCCTAGAGGGATCTTTGATACGGTAGAATCCTTAATGCTGAACGTGCAGAAGAAGGACCCTCCGTCATAACATATGTTTGTTTCACTCATAGGTCATACTCATATAATTACTAAACAACCACTTGTGTGCCCCAGCCTTGATGCAAATGTGCCTAGAACCTCATGTGTGTATCTGCACTTAAACTCAGCGTTTCCATGCCCCATGGGCTCAATCAGTTTACTCAGCAAATAAGATGGATCATAGGCCACCATCACAAACAGAAAGTACTGTAAGCTACAACAGCAGATAAGATGAAGTTAGTAATTTCATTGCAGTGGTCAACTAGATGCAGCATTAAAAAGCTCAAGTAACCTGTCATCAGCTGGCTTCAGCACTTCCTTAGTTTCCTTCTTTGTTGCCCCTTTTCCCTTTCCTCCCTTCATTTTCAAATGGAGCTCCTGTTACAATCAGGTTAACCAAAACAATGAAACCTTGAAACCACAAGAAGTTGCTAGTTAGAAATGGCAACAGCTGTAGAATAATAATAAGAAGAACCAGTAACCATCTAAGAGCAATATAAGCTATGGCAAGAACCAGGGATGCACTACATAACTTGATGCATGCATTAAGCATTCAATAAGCTATCTAACTAAAGGATATAAAATAGAAGGACATGGCATTGGAAGCAAACTCATCAAAGCAAAGAATTCCAGATTCCAAATCAGAGAGAAGCTTAGTAAATGCTTTCAGATAAACCTTAAGGGGGCCCCTATTGCTGAACCAAAAGTCTCCTATTACCGAACTAAAAGTCTCGTGAGAAAAATAAATGACACAAGGTTCAAAAAAACCCTTCAGAGGTCAAATGAAAGAGCAGCTTAAATGCAACAAAATACAAGAAAATTATTGCGGCCAATCCCCTCGTCGCCTGGTCGCCGGGAACGAGCGCCTACAAAAGAAGTCTGCACTGACCGGAGGTGACTCCGGCGGAGACCCTCCGACGATCAAGTCAGAGAAGAGACTAGGCAACAGTAGACAAGAATCAAGGAGAGCTCAGCGAGAGAGAGTGAGAGCTAGAGCTAGAAAGGAGAAGGGATTCAAGAGTTTCGAAAAGACCTCCCAGCACTGTTGCCTTCCCCGATATATATAGTGGAGCGCGGTATGGCGCCGTCATTAATGGCGCAGACAATGGAAGAATTGTCAAATCGCCGAGGACTGTCAGAGCCACCATGAGATTGTCAAATCACCGTGGGGCTGTCAAATCACTAGGGTTGACCCATGCCTTAAGTGGGATAATGCCCCAAGGCGGCTGTGCCGCATGCCGGTGTCAGGACTGGCAGCCTCCAGCAGTCGTACGGCGTTTGGAGGAGCCGACCGACTATAGGTCGGCGGCTGGTTGAGGGGCATCGGGCGGAAGCCCGGGAACCCTCCGGCAGTCAGTCGGGCGCATTGTGGGAGTCGGGCATCGGGCTCCATAGTTCGGCCGATCGAGAGCGAAGGTCTGCCCGACCGACGTATATTCGGTCGGTCGACGACGGCAGCCGTCAGTCGGCAGAGTCGGGTGCCGGTCATGTAGGCCCGACGGTGAGTCAGCGTGAGTGGAGTCGGTCAGTATGCCCCAACAGTTGCCCCCTCCACTCCTGAGTCGGATGGTGCGCTGGCTAATGTCTTTGTATTGGCGGCAGCGTCGGGCGAAAGGAGTGGATTCCCATCGCATTAAGTCCCGAATCTGACGACCGCACCGCTGGCTGATCCGGTGTCAGGTGCCTTATGAGTGCCAGGCGATTCGCCGGTGTCAGACATCCCATCGGTGTCAGATGTCCCGTCGGTGTCAGATGTCCCGTCTCGTTGGGAACGAAAACCGTCATTCCCGTCGCCCATTCGGGGATGCGAAACGTCACGGCCTTTTCGCCACGTGGCAGGTGGCCATTGGGCCGGGTCTGTTCGAGCGGATGGAGGTGACGTGGCTCGATCTGAGGACGGGTGCGTCGAACCGTCGGGCTGAAAGATGGCCCGGATGTCGCCACGTGGCGCGATCTGGGAGTTCCTCGTTGGTCGTGCTTCCATCTCGGTCGTCGGGGGGCACTATATATACAAGGTCGCCTGCATCCAGGTTTCCACTTTTCCCATTTGCTGTCGAAACTCTGCCCGTGCGGTCCCCAGCTCCAGGTAACTGTCTCCGTTTCTCCCCTCTTTGGGGGTCCCTTTTCTTTTCCTAGGGGCCTGCCCCCGTTGCCCGTCTTCTTCCCATTTTCTACCCTCTGTCCTGGTCTATGGCTAGAACATCTCCAAGAAAAGGTCGGTCGGGGGATCCGACTGACGATCCTCGGTCGACCCCGGAGGTGGAGGTTTCTTTACTTTCGGGGCCGAACATCGATCGGCTCCGGGAGCAATATTGCATCCCGGAGCAATTTCGGTTGTTCGCCCCTGGTGCCAACGGTCGGGTCAACAGCCCGCCCGAGGGCCAGATGGCCTTCTACGTCGAGGACCTTCGAGCCGGTCTTCGCTTCCCGATCCCGGAGTTCGTCCGGAACGTTCTGGACTATTACGGACTATGTCCGGCACAACTTGCGCCGAACTCGGTTCGACTAATAGTCAGTTTTGCCCTGCTGTGTCGGCTTTTGCCGACTATCCCTCGGATTTCGCTCTTCCGAGCATTTTTTGTCCTCCGACCCCACCCTAAAGCCCGAGGATGGTGGTACTTTAATCCTCGGAAGGGGCTTTCTTTCATCATCGGTCTTCCGTCGTCCATTCATGGATGGAAGAACCAATTCTTCTTTGTCTCTTCTATTCCTTGGGGGTTCCCTGCCCGTTGGGGGGACCCCCGAACCCAACCGAATGAGAACAGTCGGGTGGAAGCCGGGGACCGGGAAGACTTCCACCGCCTGAAAGATATTTCGGTGCCGAAACAGAGAGAACTCGTCACCGAGCAGGCCCTGTACGACGCCGGTCTCAGCCCGGTCCCTCGCTTAGGTTCGCCTTCTGTTTTCCCCCTCCTTTCTTCTTTCCTTTCTTTTTGGGTGCTGATCATCTGTCGTCGTCTGCAGACATGCCATCGAGGGCGAGACTGACGGCGGCCGACGTCCGGCAGTACACTGTGCGGAAGAGGCCGGCGCAAGGGGCCGGACCATCGCGGCCTCCCAAGAGGCCTCAAGTGGCTCCACCGAGCGAGCCGGCTGGGGCAGAGGCGGAGCCTATCATCGCACTGTCGGCGCCGACGGTGCCTGTCGAAGTCCCGTCCGAGGGACCATCGACCGAGGGAGCAGCCTCGCCCGAGGGGCGGGCGGCCAAGGAATCGATCGAGGACGTGCCGGTTGCTCAGCCGGCAGAGGAGGTTCGGGAGGAGGCGCGCGAGCCCGAGCCACCCGCGTCTACTGCTGCTGCGCCTTCGGGAGGGACCCGGTCGGACTCAAGCGTGCCTTCTCCGATATCAGGGCCTGGGTGTCCGCACGGAGGAAGGTCCCGATGGCGTCCGACGACGAAGGAAGGTCGGCCGGTGGCGGGGCGTCGACCGACTCTCCACTGCCCGACGGAGCGTCGGCCCTGGCCAACCACGACTTGGCCAAAAGGCTATGCCAAGCGCTCATCCTTCCGGCTGACATTGAGGCCATGAAGAATCAGCGTGTCTCTGACATGCTGTCTTCGTTCTACCCGACTATGATCCGGGTAAGTCTTCCTTCTTTTCGTTTTCACTACCGTTTGTTGTAAGCTCGATCTTCTGACGGTCGGCTTCGTTTTGTGCAGCTGATTTATAACATATCCGAGCTGGAGGCCGAGTATCGAAGATTCGGTGACATGCACGCGGCCTGGAAGGACAAGGCCACGGCCACCGAAACCGATAAGGTTAACTGGTCGACCAGCTGCAGCAGTCGGTCGATCGGGAGGCCCAGCTTGAGGGGGAGATCTCTCATCTTACTGAGGAGGTCTCCCAACTCACAGGCGCTTTGGCGACTTCGGAGACCGAGCTGCAGTCGGCCCGGGACGACGCCAAGAAGAAGTCCCGAACCGTCCGTCGGCTGCATCACAAGAGGGACAGCTTCGCCAAGGAGCTCAAGGCAGAACGCAAGCAGCTCCGAGTAAGCCTCGGGAACCTCGCTAAGGCCGAAGAAAGTCTGTCCATCGCTCAGGCCGACGCAGACATCGCGAGGGCGGAAGCGGAGTCGGCGAAGGAAGCCATGGGTCGGGCTATAGAAGACTTCCGCGACTCTAAAGAGTACCGGGAGGAACTTCTGGAGAGCGGCTTCCTCTCATACCGAGTGGGGTACGAGGATGCTCGGGAAGCCACCCGAAGCTTGTACCCGAAGCTCGACCTCGACAGTATCGTTCCGCCAGAGTCGGAGGCCCCAGCTGCGGAGGAGACGGCCGACCCATCATCGGGAGGTCGCACCACCATAGCGGAAGCCGAAGCAGACGCGGACCAAGCTACCGAAGGTCAAGCGGCTCCGACTCCCGAAGCCCGAGTAGATTCGCCGGCCGTCCCCAATCTTCGTCCAGTGGAAGAGGCCGACTCTGAGGACTAGTCGGTCTTTCATTTTTCTTTACTTCTATTTATCATACCTGTATTCGGGTTTCGGCCCAGTTTTGTAAACTTAACCCGAACTTTAATGAAATCGAAGTCAAAGTCTGTTCAACTTGGACTCTTCTCCTTTGTATGTCTCTCTTCTTTAATGTGTCGTGGGACACTTTTGAACACATAAGTCGCTAGCCCGGTAGATTAGTTAGGACGTTCGGTAATGCGCGCCGTAGCAAAGGCAGAGCGAATTCCAACTTTGGATCAGCCTCCCGATTGTCGTGCGACGCGACGGTCGAGAGCTTGGGTCAGGCGCCTGTGGCCCAGACGTGAGTCGGGCGCATTTGTCGAGCCGAGGGTCGATCGCCCTTCGGGCATAACTTGATGGCCGGATCATTTCATATGGTCCGATAGTCAAATGTCGCTCGAGGCGCTTAGTCGAATGGCATCCGACGCGTTTAGTCGGAGAAACGATGACAAGTCGGATTTTCATTGCCTAGACCTAGGCCGGGTACTTACGTCGCGCCGTGTGATAATCGGTGGTAAGTCGAATATCCTTCGACCGATCGTGACCTGTCGGCAAGTTGCGAACGCGGCATTGGTCGCGTCGGCGTTTTGCTTTTCTTGGCCAAGACAGTCGGCGAGTCAGCCGATCGTTTTGCCCGGGAGTTTGACTGTAGGAGTGTAACTCCCTTTGTCGGGGATATATCGGCCTTTTTAAGCGTTCGATGCGTTGTCGACGATCGGACCGTTGGTCCCCAGTGGAACGTTAGGTTCGAGTCGGGATGTCGGGGCTCGCACTTCTTGGCCTTTTGTAGAGTCGGCCTTTCTTGACCTTTTGTAGAGTCGGCCATCCATTATCACGTATTGGGAGGCCGACCATCGGAGCCGTCTGGCCTCCGCGGGATCTTCAGGGCTAATCCCGTCGGTCAGGTACCGAACAATCGGATCCATCCAGCTTGGTTCGGCCACCAGCTGTAGCACCTCCTCGGCCTTGTCGATGCTCGACTGCTCGAGATTCTCTACGAACGTCCGGCCCAAAGCGTCGTAAGCTGAAGTCACCAGCCTGGAGAGTTCGTTGGCCCGAGCGTTCTCCGACCTAGGGATGTGGGAGATCTCGAAATATCCAAGGCGCGCAACAAGATCTTTCACCTTCTGGAGATATTTTGCCATAGCCGGGTCTCGCGCCCGAATTCGCCTTTGACCTGTCCCACGATCAGCTGAGAATCGGAGAAGACTCGAAGGCTGTTGATCCCCAACTCCTTCGCCATCCT
Organism: Elaeis guineensis; assembly: GCF_000442705.2. Taxonomy (NCBI): domain Eukaryota; kingdom Viridiplantae; phylum Streptophyta; class Magnoliopsida; order Arecales; family Arecaceae; genus Elaeis; species Elaeis guineensis. The sequence continues at coordinate 132,974,535 of NC_025997.2, read as the reverse complement.
CAAACCGGCGAGGAGTGCTTCATACTCGGCTTGATTGTTGGAGGCTTTAAAGTCGAATCGGAGGGCGTACTCAGTGACCATCCCTTCTGAGTTGGTGAGCAGGAGTCCGGCTCCGCTCCCCTGAGCATTCGAAGCTCCGTCGATGTGCAGTACCCAAGTGGACCCCGGGTCAGGCTCGGAGATCGCAGCTCCTCCAGGGTTCTCGCCTTCCGACCCTTGGTCGGTTGTCGGGAATTCTGCGATAAAGTCGGCCAAAACCTGGACCTTCAAGGCGGGTCGCGGTCGGTACTGTATGTCGAACTCACTGAGCTTCATCGCCCATTTCGCCAGTCGTCTCGATGTGTCGGGTCGGTGCAATACCGCCCTCAAGGGCTGGTTGGTGAGGACCACAATGGCATGCACTTGAAAGTATGGACGGAGTCGTTGTGCGGACACAGTCAGGGCGAATATCATCTTTTCTGTCTCCAAGTACCGAGCTTCAGCACCATGGAGCACTTTGCTGGTGTAATATATGGGTTGGTGAATTCGGCTCTCGTTCTCCCGGACGAGCACCGAGCTAACCGCCTCGGGGGAGGTGGCCAAATAGAGATACAGCGTCTCCCCGACTTCTGGCTTCACAAGCAGTGGCGGGGAAGCCAGGTACCTTTTCAGGTCCTCGAAGGCCCGTTGGCACTCATCCGACCAAGAGAAGCCCTTCACCTGCCTCAGGGTTCTGAAGAACGGGAGGCATCTTTCAACCGACCGAGAGATGAATCGGCTGAGGGCGATGATTTTTCCGTTCAGCTGCTGGACCCCTTCTTGGTGCCCGGGTGCCGCATGTCGATGATTGCCTTTATTTTCTCAGGGTTGGCATCGATTCCATGTTGAGAAACGAGGAACCCGAGAAACTTCCCTGAAGTCACTCCGAAGGCGCACTTAGTCGGATTCAGCTTCATCCGATGTCGTCGTAGAGTGCGAAAAGTTTCCTCAAGATCGCGAACGTGATCTATAGTCTGCGCACTCTTTACCAGCATGTCGTCTACATACACTTCCATGTTGCGCCCGATCTGGTCTTTGAAGACCTTATTGACGAGTCGCTGGTAGGTGGCTCCGACGTTCTTCAGTCCAAAGGGCATTCCTCTGTAGCAGTAAAGGCCCTTGGCGGTCACGAAAATCGTATGCTCCTCGTCCTCAGGCGCCATCCGAATCTGGTTGTACCCGACGAAGACGTCCATGAAACTGAGCAATCGGTGGCCGGACGTCGCGTCCACCAGCTGGTCAATCTTTGGGAGTGGGAAGCTGTCCTTCGGACAGGCGTGGTTTATGTCGGTATAGTCGATGCAAATCCTCCAACTCCCGTTGGCCTTTTTGACCATGACGACGTTGGCGAGCCAATCGGGGTATGTAGTTTCTCTGATGAAGCCTGTCTCGAGTAGCTTGTCCACCTTTTCGTCGATGGCCTTCTGTCTTTCAGGAGCAAAAGACCGTTTCTTCTGCCTCACCGACCTCACCGCTGGGTCGATGTTGAGTCGATGTGTCATTGTCTCCGGGGGGATGCCCGACATATCCGCTGCCGACCAGGCGAATATGTCGGCGTTGGCCATCAGTAGCTCCGCCAACTGTCGTCGCTCGGGGTCGGGTAATTGAGACCCGACCCATACCTTTCGGTCGGGATTCTCCGCTATCGAGATGGGAACGAGCTGTTCGGCCGGTTCACCCCGTTCTTCTTCTTCCCATTGGTCCAACTTGTCGACCGTCAGGGGGCCCTTCGATTCGTTGCTTTGAGCAGAGATCTGAAAGCATCGCCGAGCGAGCTGCTAATCCCCGCGCATCTCCCCGACTCCGTTCCTGATCGGAAACCGAACCAGGAGGTGATACGTCGAAACTATCGCCCTGAGGGCATTTAGTCCGGATCTTCCGAGTATGGCATTGTAGGCCGACGGCACTTGGACGACCGCAAAGGTCAAGTGGACTGTGCTCTGTCGTGGTTCGGTTCCAACCATCACGGGCAAAGTAACTTCGCCTTCCACCGTGACAGCATCTCCAGCAAAGCCTATCAGGGGCGTAAAGACTCTCTTGAGTCGGTCGGTCGACAGTCGCATCCGGGAGAAGGTCGAGTAAAACAAAACGTTCGTTGAACTTCCATTGTCTACAAAGATTCTTTTTACATCATAATTTGCTATTGTTGCCGAGACAACAACAGCGTCGTCATGGGGAGTTTGAATGCTCCGAACATCTTCATCTGTAAAAGTAATTACATCATCCGGGCGCAGCTTCTTCGTCGGCTCCCCTCCAGCAGACGTTCCCGGACTCAGTTGTTTGGAAATCATATTGATGACCCCGGCCGTTGGTTGGTTATTCGTCGCTTCTTCAGTCGGATGGGGTCGTTGGTCGGCGACGGGCCGGATCAGCGGATTCCTCCGAAACTTGCCGAGATATCTCCGACGTATGAGGGCTTCAATCTCATCCTTAAGTTGGATGCATTGCTTGGTATTGTGGCCGTGACCCTGATGGAATCGGCAGTACTTTCGCCGGTCGAGGCCCTTTGCCTTCAGAGGCGGAGGCCGTCGCAGGTATTCTTCCCCTTCGATCTCCATCAAAATCTGCGCACGAGCAGAGAGAGGAGTATAGGAGTCGTACCTGGGACGTGTCGGCCTTAGACTCCGCCGTCGAGGCGACCTCTGGTTCCGTCGAGGGGGTGAGACCCGACCGTCAGTCGAGGGCCTGCTAGGCTCGGCTGGGTCCCGACCCTCCCTTCGCTTCTCCTTCGGACCCTTGGACTCGGTCAGGCGCCGGTCGGAAACTCCTTCGTCTGCGCGCATGTACTTGTACGCGCGCTCCAGCAGTTCGGCGTACGTCCGAGGGAGGGTCTTGTCCAAAGAATATGTGAATCGGGATGCCCTCAGCCCCCGCTTCATGGCCGAAATGGCCATGTCTTCGTTGAGATCCCGGACCTCAAGCGTGGCCTCGTTGAATCGCATCACGAAGTGTCGGAGCATCTCGTTTTCTCCCTGTTTGAGGAAAAAAAGGCTGTCCGAGGTTCGTGGCGGCTTCCGACTGGTGCTAAAGTGGGCCACAAAAGAGTGCTCGAGCTGTCCAAAGGAGTGGATACTTCCTGATCAAAGACCGGAGTACCAGGTCCTGGCAGCTTTGCGGAGCGTAGCGGGGAAGCCGATGCAAAGAAGAGCGTCGGTCGTCCCTTGGATCGTCATGAGAGCCTTATAGCTCTCCAGGTGGTCAACCGGGTCGGTGGAGCCATCGTAAGGCTCCACGTGTGGCATCTTGAACCGACAAGGGATCGATTCGTCGAGGATGAGTCAGAAAAGAGGTTGGACGGTCTGGAAGTCTACGTCGTTTGAGGACTTCTGTCCGTCCACCTGCAGCTGGGCAAGCCGACAGTCGATTTCTTCGAACCTGCATTCGTAGTCGTCGACCCATCGGCGCTGAGAGACCCCAGGGGTGGAGTCTCCCGATGAGTCCGAAAGGGAGGCGGACGGTGTTCGCGGCCGCTTTTCCTTCCTCGCTCGTCCCAGCTGGAAGGGGGATGACCGTCGGGACCGATGGGTGTCACGCTGCGGCCGCCCCTCCTCTCGGTGGGAGCGCTGTGGCAGATGCTCCGGAGGAGGCGACGGAGACCGACGCGGGCGTCGGCGACTGCTCTTGGAGGGCATCGGACGTGCCGCCAGTTGCTCGGCCGGCGATGGCGGCAACCGAATTGGTTATTGCTGAAGGCTCTTGACTGCGTCTGTCAGCATGATCATCTGCCGCACGATCGCCGCGATCTGCGCCTCCGTGGTCACCGCGGGATACGGAGAGCTGGGTTCCGCCATGGAGGGTGGAGGAGAGGCCTCTTCCCGACGGGAAGAGCGCCTCGCCGATCCGATGACCCTCGACCGTTGAGCTCTTATTCTTGTCATCTTAGGAGATGTTCCGAGTTCCGTGGGAGTTACAATCCCTGGTGCTGTCACAGGCCCCCCCTTCCTGGCGCGCCAATCTGTTGCAGCCAATCCCCTCGTCGCCTAGTCGTCAGGAACGAGCGCCTGCAAAAGAAGTCCGCACTGACCGGAGGTGACTTCGGTGGGGACCCTCCGACGGTTAAGTTAGAGAGGAGACTAGGCAACAGTAGACAAGAATCAAGGAGAGCTCAACGAGAGAGAGTGAGAGCTAGAGCAAGAAAGGAGGAGGGATTCAAGGGTTTCGAAAGGATCTCCCAGCACTGTTGCCTTCCCCGATATATATAGTGGAGTGCGGTATGGTGCCGTCATTAATGGCGCAGACAATGGAAGAATTGTCAAATCGCCGAGGACTGTCAGAGCCACCATGAGGTTGTCAAATCGCCATGGGACTGTCAAATCACTAGGATTGACCCATGCCTTAAGTGAGATAATGCCCCAAGACGGCTGTGCCGTATGCCGGTGTCAGGACTGGCAGCCTCCAGCAGTCGTACGGCGTTTGGAGGAGCCGACCGACTATAGATCGACGGCTGGTTGAGGGGCGTCGGGCGGAAGCTCGGGAACCCTCCGGCAGTCAGTCGGGCGCATTGTGGGAGTCGGGCATCGAGCTCCATAGTTCGACCGATCGAGAGCGAAGAAAGTCTGCTCGACCGACGTATATTCGGTCGGTCGGCGACGGCAGCCGTCGGTTGGCAGAGTCGGACGCCGATCATGTAGGCCCAACGGTGAGTCGGCGTGAGTGGGGTCAGTTGGTATGCCCCAACAAAAAAAAAACTAATTCAGCGTATATAAGTGGCCACATGTTTGCTCGAAATCTCCACAGCTGTAGCATGATCCAGGAAGAAGTTGATAAGAAAAGGCAGAATTGAAAAAAAGTGAAGAAGAAATGCCCCCATGGTCAACAAGCAATAGATTTATCCTTGAATATACCGAAAACAGAACGCAGAGCTCTGTAGATCATCAGAATAAATTTCATAACAGATAAATTGCGCAGATGGTTATAATGATCATAATGATGATGATGATATAACAACAACAATAAAGCAACGGTAAGGTACAAATAAATCTCCCCCAGGTTATCATCGAATAAAGTCGATAAAAGATTTTCCAAGCCTAAAAAAGGTGGGGTTAAAAACCTTCAAGTTCATGGGACTAAATAATACACAGCAGCAAAAGAAAAGAAGACAGACGAGAAAAAGCAGCAGTACAATCCGGCAGCAGGAACATGATTCCTCGAAATCCTCTCCGATCAGAAGGTCAGATAATAAAAGATACAAAACAATGTATAGCAACTGACAACCAACAACAACAACAACAACAACAACAACAACAACAACAACAAAAGGGCAAATAGCCTGAAAGCAGCATCAAGAGACAACAAGCACCTTGCAAAATGCTAAAAAAATGGATTTTATGCGCCAAAATAATATAAATAAATACATGATAAAACTACCACGAACGGATCGAATAGGATATGAGAAGGAACCATCAAACAGTTAGGATCTCTTCAAAAACAACAAAAATCAAGAGACACAACAAAAATCAAGAGACGAATCAGCAGATCGAGACCGAAAATGAATAGCACAAAAACCGAATTAAAAAAACAGAAAAAAAAGGAAACGGAAAGATAAAAATTGAATTTAAAAAGAAAAAAAAATAAAAGGAGGTAGAAAGATGCCCTAACCTCGAGGGGAAGAAGAGGCGAAAACCTCTCGACCGCAGGAAGAGGGCAAGAAGGCAGTAGAAAGGATAAGAGGGAGAGGGAGACAGAGAGAGCAAGCGAAAGCAGGAAAGAGAGAGAGAATGATGCGTACGACCGACTGGAGGGCTGGTATTGGAATGTAAGCAACCGGCACAGCCGGTTGGCACCCCTTCTATTGGCCGCCACTAGGACACCAGCACGCCAGCGATCACGCTGTGACCGGTTACTCCCCGCTGCCCTCCCTCGAGCTTATCGGCCCAGCACATTAGCTCACGCCAGCCTTGAGATATTTTTAGGCGGTCCGCCAAGCTAAAACGCGGCGACCTAAAGGCCTTCTGATTGTTTGCAGACGATGCCTCGACTCATCATCTCAGCCGCTCAGCAAAATACCACCTAACTCCTTCCTCCTGCTGCTGCTGCAGGTGGTCCATGTATATATATATATATAGATGGATGCATCAAAATTAATTAAACGAAATAAGATAAATAAAATAAAATAAAATCATAAAAAAGGGATATTATAATATATAAGCAGCAGCTGTCTGCCAACCTTTCCTCATCTCGTTCTCTTCTTTGCCGTGTCTTGTCCCATTCCTCCGTGGTTGGTTCAGGTCTATCATTACCCTGATCCTTCTCAGGTACCCTCTTCAATTTCAATTTTTTTCTACTCTTCCCTTTCCTAATCATCGCAGATATCGGTGTATCTGGTGCTCCCGTCGCCGGGCGGAAAGGGAAGGGCGAGGAGAAAAGGGTGTAGGTGGGGGAACGGCGCCATCCTTCTTTCTTTCTTTTTTTCTGAAAGAGAGAGAAATCAATAATTATTATCTATAAGGGGCAAAAACAAAAGAAGAAGAAGAAGAAGAAGAAGAAAGACGGAGAGGAGGGATGGGGCGGCTGTTCCTGATACATCTGGAGGGGAAGATCTACAGTTGCAAGCACTGCCAGACCCATCTCGCCCTGTACACTGACATCATGTCCAAGGTAGGATAGGAGCACATCGTCACCGTCTTCTCTCTATCTTTCTCTTCCCCTCCTCCATCTTCCTTGTTTCTTCTTCTTGCAATTAATTAGGAGGTGAGGGCCCTTTTTTTTTTTTTGGTGTTCCTGATCTTTAATTTCCTCCTCACGAACGAAACAGCGCCACTGTTTTTCTTTTCTTTTTTTCGCCTCCCGGCGGCTTTCCATTCATCGAAAAATTCCTTGATAAATCTTGTGCCTTTCCATGGACGGAAGATTTTTTTTGCCCCCTTCCCCATTTTCCTTCAAGAAGTGCCGACGCTGATGGTGATCTTTTTCGTACATGGACGGCTAAGAATCTGTTCGACTGTCTAAATTCTTCTTCAACGCTTCGTTTGTTAAATCATCCTCTCTTTTTCATCCAAAAATTCATTCATTTCGTGCTGCTGATATTTGATTCCTTGGGAGATGACGGGAGGATATTTCGGACGACCAGTTGAATCATTCTCCTGCTGACTTCTACCATCTCGAGTAAAATTTCCAAGGCCGCATTCCAGAAAAACACTGGGCAGCTGAAAGATTTTAGAAAAGCAGCAGTTAGTTCTCAGTCTTGGCAAGTTTCTTGCCCCGTGCTTTTTCCGTTTTGTGCGACTTAGCCGGTAATCTTCTTGGATGATAAGGTTGCATTTGGTGCATTGCCAGGCAATCTTGGAAGGTAATGTGGTTTGCCTTCAGATAGATTGCCACCATTAAATTATCAGTAATCAACATTAGTACATACAGATAATGTTGCAGTAAAATTATTGAAAATCTTAATTGACATGTTTGGTATGACATTCAGATTACCAGTAATGAAAAATCAAAATTTTAAAATACCCTCAATAATTTTGCGTTGGTGCTCTTCATTTTTTCTGATGAAAAGCAACGGGAGTTATGTGAGTGTGATGGTGGCGTGGAGAAGTGGCGGGTCAAGGGTTGTGGGTAACCATGGACACTAGGGGGTGGGGAAGGAGCGGGCGCATGTAGAGCTGTGGGGTGGTGGGGATGGGCGTGGAGGAGCCGAGAGGATGGGGGTTAAAGGCGGAGGAGGCGCGGACAGGCAAAAGGAGATGAAGGAGCCACAGGTCGGGGGCGCACGTGAAGGGGGGTAAGGGGGAGGGGGGGAGATTGGGCAATGGGTTTTGTGTAATTTTTTTGAGGGATAATTTTATCATTTTTATTATAACATTACTAAAGAAATTATAATCTGGATTGCCACTCCTCTCCAAAGCAATTCAGATAGTCTCCTATAAGGCAATTTGGATTGCCACCTAAAAAGCATACAAAACGCAGTAATCCAGGTTACTGCGTTAAATTGCCAACAATCTGGATAAATTGCCAGCTATCAAATGCAACCCAAATGCTAAACTACCTGCATTCAAGAGAGAAAATTAGGGAGTTTTTCTCTTTTCAAGGAAGAAGAGCAAGAAGAATTTGTGGAAGGTCTTGTTGAATGCAAATTTGGGACAAATGTGACGATGCCTTCATAGAAATCCTTGCAAGCTCTTCGACTCAACCTCTTTGCTGTATTCATATTTCCTTCACCTACCACATATGCAAGAGATGCGAGGCAGCATGGCGATGCATTGTGGCAGGATTGGGCATGCTGTGTGAAAGCATGCATTCCTTGCCAGTCCCTTGACCACTTTCCTACCTTCTACATTTAACTCTTTCATTTTACTTTGCCCACAAAGCCCCTTTATTTTACTTATTGATTTCAATTAATCAGCTTATGTGGACAAATGATGAATGCTAGTTGTCTCTTAGGCTGTGATATTTTGGAACCGTTTTGCATAATGTTCTTTCATAGAAGGTCATCCCATTTTCTATGACTGCATGCAGAACACTGAGCATCTGCCTTGAATAGTATAGAGCTTTGTCAATAACGACGTTACTCCATTGTTTTAGGTGGGGTTCACCATGCAGGAGAGAATTTGAGTTGTCAGATCTTAAAAGAGTAGCATCATGTACCCACGATTTTGGGGCAGCACTATCATGTAGCTAGCACACACATCAGTCATCACAATTGGAATGAAACACTCATTGATTCCATTGAGTGGTTTCCTGAATTTTCTATTTTTCGGTGCCATCCTATAGGATTACAATTAATACTTGGCCAAGAGCCACAAGAGAGTATTTGCCTGTAAAGCTAGGAAGATATTAACATCTCTAAGTCTTGCTTCACTCCCACTTTGCTTGAATAGTCACTGCTGCCTTTCTCCACAAAATGAAGTTCACTGTATCTAAGGAGAAGGGTGTTGGCTTGATAGATCTGGGTCCTATAATACATCTCATACAGCAGCCTTTTGACTTAATTGCATCTAAATGTCTAAATGTCCTGTTGGCATCCTCTTTGATCTAACGCTGCTATCTTGATTCCTGCCTTCCATTACGAAATTTTAGATGCATGGAAACATGGGCATGTTGATTAAAAAAAAAAAAATGAGAGCAATATGAAATTCAAGGGGCTTTCTTATGATTTTTTTCTGAATTTTTCTTAATGGATGCACTGCTCATCTTATTTGCTATGAAATTTTGTAAACATAAAGTTGTCTGTATAAGTTACAATTCATGCATACGGAACGTGGATGGTGCAACTCTACTGACCAACTTTTTTTTATTTTCCGTCCAGTCCTTCCATTGCAGGCATGGGAAGGCTTATCTCTTCCATAAGGTGTAAGTAGTATGGTTATCTTTGCTTAATAATACGGCACTTGAGATTTTACTCTAAGATTTAGCACTGCTCTCAATTGGATGAAAATGCTTTTACATAACCAGATTTCCATCCATATCTGATTATTATCTTTTTACCTTTTTTCATTATGTATTAGTAGAGTTAAATATGTTATCATCAAAACTATTTATGTCTTTATGTAGTTGCTCTATAATGATGATGAATTCAAATTTCTACTAAATATAGAGCACTTTTCACATTATGATCATTATTTTGTAAAGAAGAGAAGCAAGTAATATTTAAATGGGTAAAGAGAAAGTGCTTAGATCCATGGTTTCTTGAAGGGAGATTTTAGCATCACCCTTTTCTCCTTCGACAAAAACTATACAAAGAGTATATGACTTTAGGAGACAAAAGAATATGTATATTCTTTTGTAGGAAAAGGTCACATTTTATATATTATGTTAACCAATAAGTTCATCTAGATATTTTTTTTCATACTAGCATATAAGTATGTGCGATGCACGTTTACTAAAAACAAAAAATGGATAAGACAATAAATATCATGATTTTTACAAAGGGCAAAATACCAAATAAAAAGTAATAAATAATTTTAAATAAGTGAAAATAAAATTTTATATGAGAGTTAGATATTGGAGGTAGATATGAATAGCTAGAGGGGGAGATAGAGGGGGAAAATTTATTATATTGGAATAGAGATGAAAGGAATTTGAGGTGCTTGAAAGATTTTATTGGACATTAGATCACAAAAAAATTGAGATTAGTTATGTGGCTATCAACGTTCATCGTCTCGATATCATATCCTGTGCAGGTACCATCCTATTAAAAGTGTCGGTATGCAATTCGATATAACGGTGAGGCAAATCGAATGTCGAAATGGTACGATACTATGTGTCAGTTCAATATTGGTACTATACGATACGTCCTATATGGTATCGTGCCAACCAGTATGACAAAGCCTGGTGTGTATTTTTCTTTCCAAAACAATCCATGTTGATGATTTATTATAATAAAGTTTTCTTTTTGAATCAAATAACATTCTATTTGTGGACAAACTTGATAGGCCTAAGGACCGTTAATGCTCCTTTTAATATAGTATAGATTAAGGTTTGTCATCTCGATATCGAATCTCATACTAGTACCATGCTAGTACTGTATCGGTACATCCAATATAGAGCTCGGTTCGATATACAAAGACTCGGTATGACCCTTGCTGAGTCTTGGTTCCATAGTTCACCAAACCTGTACAAAAGGGCACACTAGTGGGTGATCGGTTTGGCACATTACAAGTTTGTGCCGTTTTGGGGCATACTGAAACATGAGTTGGAGAGGGAGGGAAATAGGGAGGATAGAGAGGAAAATAAAGAGAAAAAGCAGGAGGAAGGGAAGGAGAGCGGAGGAGGGAGAAGAGGGCTCGAAAGCCCTCGTCATCATCGTCAAGGTGGGGAGAGGGAAGAAGGGGGAGGGTTGACGGAGAGGGAGGGACTCTCACTCTACCTCGAGCGAGCAAGAGAGAGAGAGAGAGAGAATGCATGCAGCAAGAAGGGGTGTTTTAATAGGGGAATGCAAGCCGGCGGACCAAGAGCAGGGTTTTAATAGCGAAACGGCTCCATCTCAATTTGGGGTTGGTCCCCCAACCGATTCAATTCGATACATCCCAAATTGGCCAATTCGGCGTGATTCAATGAAACATGCTTGGTTCCGTATTTGTATGATATGCTTGGTACTAGAAGGTACGCACTGAAATAGAGATGATAACAGCTTGAATATAGGTCAAATAGGCTGTTACTTGTCTTGGAGCGAGAGACAGAGCAGGTAGAGGTAGATAGGGTGAGTGGGACAGATTGGTTTGGGTGAAGCTACAAAAATCTTTTTTTTTATACAAAACATTTTTTTTCCTCGAGGAGGGGATTTGTGAAGAGATATATGTTCGGCTTAAGTTCATGGAATGTTTTAGCATTGTCCATACCTATCCTAGACCCATTGTGGGTCGGATAAAACCCACCCCATTGGCATTGGATCTGGAATCCAATGGGGCAGAGTAAAGTTCCACCTTTATACTGAAGACACCACCTTTGTAAAGTGACAATGTGTAATTCTTGATGTTGGTGAGACAATGTAGAGCTTTAGATTTTTTAGATGCTCAAAAAAGTGGATCCTAAGGGTAGAATTAGTACTAACTTGTGTTGGAGGGAGGTATAGGTGGAATTTCTGCATAAGTTTTCATGTAAGGTCCATGTTTACTCTTAAAAGAAATCAGAAACTGGGATTACTCTTAGAAGACTATCTAAAAATTTGTTGGTAAATAAAATAAAAAGAGTGGAGATTTTTTTGGAGGGAGAAATCAAGAGCCATATGGTTGAAAGAAGTGACAAAGAGCTACCTTTTTTTCTGTATGATAAAGTATATGCTGGTTCTATGGGGCTGTGGAAGTAAGGGACTTTGTAAGACCATATAGTTTGCTTAGTATAGTAAAGACGCTAATAAAATAATGCTGGTTTTATTAAAACAAGTTGCTATTTTGTGGTCATACATTCAGTTTAGCTGGCTTTTTGGCATCACATAGATGCATCAGTAAGAAATAAGGCGAAGTCCTCATTTTTACACCCAAGCTTGATTTGGAAGAGGCACCAGTTAATGTTAATTGAGATGTTGTACTGTTTGTACTGCACTTTTGGGTTTTGTAATACTTTATGGTAGGGCAGAAAACTGATGTTCATGATTGTTGGGTAAGGCAAACGATTGGTAAATAGGCATTTGGTGCATGGAATGAATGCTTCTTACATAGGCCAAAATGCCACATCTCTCAGGTTTGTAATGGTCAATCTGCCTATCTATCTATACATATATGTGCTTCTTACATGAGTGCCCCAACCCCCAACCCGCACGGGAACCCCTCCACAAAAAAAAAAAAAAAAAAAAAAAAAGGAGGGGGGGTGGGGAGGGGTTTTAATGGCGAATCGACCCTGTCTCGATTCAAGGCTCTGAACCATGCTAGTCATGACCAGTCCAATTTTATGTGCCCTAGACCAACTGGTTCAGCATGCTTCAGCAAACCATGCTCAGTTTGGTAATGGTATAGTTGCTTAATACAAGGAGATACATACTAAGAACACCTTTGTCAAGTGACAATATGTAAATCTTGACATTGGTGAGACAATGTGGGGCTTTAGATTTTTTAGATGCTTGAAAAAGTTGATTCTAAGCTATAAGAATCAGTACTAAGTTGTGTTGGAAGGAGGTGTAGTTGGAAGTTCCACATAAGTTTTCATATAAGGTCCATGGTTACTCTTAAAAAAGAAAAAATAACAGAAAATGGAGAAACTAGGTTATTGGAGATGTGGGGGCAATGATCTAAAAGGAGATTCGGTTATGGGCTTACTCTTAGAAGACTATCTAAAAATTTGTTGGTCAATCCAATAAAGGGTTTTTTGCATGTATACCCTTCTAAATATATAAAATTGCATGAATGCTTGGCAAAGTTGCTATTTGCTTGTATACCCTCTTAAATATGCAAAATTGCATGAATACATCCCTCTCTCTCCTTTCTTGATCTCTTCCTCTCCCCCCTCTCCCCGTCTCCAACCCCTGATTTCCTAGGGTTAGGGTTGGAGGGCCCCCACAAACCACCCCCCGCGCTTTCCCCCCTTTTTTATTTTTCCCTCCCTCTCTGTCTCTCCATCTCTTCCTCTCTCCTCCTTCCTTTTTCTATTTTTGTTATGCCCTAGAACAGCATGATACAAACTCATATTGTGCCGAACCAATCACCAGCCAATACACCCTTAGATACTGGTTTGGGGAGCCTTGGTTATAAGTACTGATGTACCAAATGATACAAAGCTTAGTATATTGTGCTAGTGAGACTTCAAAACCTTGGGTGTGAGTATGGTAAATATTTTTAAAACTGGGGCTTGGTATTATTATTGGGAGGACGATTATGCATGTGTGACCCTTAGAATGCTTAGAGAGGGGAGAATTGGTATATTTCACCTTCTTTTATTGAATTCTGAAATAAAAAACTGCTTCCATGACCTGCCCCATTTTCACTCATTAAGGAAATCTAAGCCACTGACAAATAAATGCATAAATTTGATGATATTATGATCATATCCTCATAATTTTGGTATTTGCTTATACAGTTTCAAAGCACCTAATTTGCTGGCTTTCACAGAATTTCAACTGGTATATAGGGTGAGTTGAAGTTCCTTCTTAATTCAAATGAACATTTTCAATTGCCAGCATAAGTTATCTTGTGCTCCATCTAAAACCCAGTGATTTGTCAGTCTGGTGATCTCTTTGATCTCATTGCATCTCGTAGGTTGCAGCTTCCAAATGATAACAGGTGCATAAAATGAGATATGAGTATAGAAATGTGCCAGGATGAAATGGTTACAAATAGATAAATATAACTTTTCATTCTTGGTACAGTAAATGAACATGCCTTCTCTTTTGCATGTCCTCAACTATACAGAAAATGGTTATATGTGTACATGTAGTAGCTTTTCACTGCTTGCTGATATTTGGAGTTCATAATCAAGTTAATTCTGTAATTCAGTACAAAGGCACATCTTTCTGGAATATTTGTATTCTACTGTTGCATAACCAACAAGATGAAATTGAGCAATGTTGGTGTCTTATGCTGGTTATTAGGAGTCATCTGACACTGCTAAAGATTACCCGGTTAGCAGTGTATGGATCACTCTGGTGCCAAGCAAGAAGATACCCTTGTGAGCCTTCTGAGCGATGCAGTGAGGGGATGTAAACTTCTTTTCTGTAGCACCATCTGTCATGTACTTATCAGCCCATGGCAGGAATGCCATTTATCTTTTCTTCAAATCTGTAACAGAGTGAATGTAACGGTTGGACTGAAAGAGGACCGCATGATGATGACGGGGTTGCACACTGTATCTGACATCTTTTGTGTTGGTTGTGGATCCATTGTGGGATGGAAATATGTAAGACTCAATTTTCAATTGTTTTCACTTGTCACTCGTGCAATCTAATGGCATCTACTGATGACCCAGTGGTTTGTTACAGGACGCTGCCCATGATAAGAACCAGAAGTACAAGGAAGGAAAATTTATCCTTGAGAGGTGCTCTTTAAACAATCTATGTTTATATGATTGTTTGCATTGAATAAAATAAAATCTAGCCGAAAAAGGGTTTCGGAATTTAATAAGCAAGAAGGCAGATAAGTTTATTGATTGAATACTTGCTGGACATTATTAACATGTGTAAGTTACTGTTTTGGGCTCTCTCTTGAACTAGGTTTAAAGTCTCAGGCCCTGATGGAAGTCACTACTGGGTGAGCCATGATCCTCATGTGGGGGGAGTGATGCTGATGACGCATGATCTGCTCGGAACTTAGACGAGGCATCAATTCCTTTTAACTGTACACAAGTTCCCATCATTGACTACTGAAGTGGATTATGATAATTGTCGCGTTTTGCACACATTCTTGGCAGTTGAGTACATTTCATTCTAAAATAATGTGGTTCTCTTGCTTTCTCATAACCATTTGGATTCAATTGGTTTTTTCAATCGTAAAGGTGGCCAGGTGGAATAAGGTTTCAGACCTTAAACAAGCTTCTCTCTAAGCTACATATGAGAGGTTTAGTTAAGCGTTAACCGGACACGCAGCTTGTCGAGGCACCCATACTAAAAACACCCAGAAAAAGGCATTATGTGAAAGTAGAATGGTGGAATGCTTCGTGCCAAAATTGGATAAAAATATGACTGCAAGTTTGCAGTGTCAGCTAGCTTAAGGTCTCGTATGGAAGTTTTCGGTTTTTTTTTTCTTTTTTTTTGCTTTTCTTTTCTGTTTTTTTTTTTTTTTATTTTCTTGTTAAGGCGGGCTATATTTAAAAAGCCTTATTGCGTGTGTGCGCGTGTAGCAACTCAATTCCAAATCAAAATGTCATGAAATTGTCTAGGATTAGAGGGAATGGAGATCCATAGCAGGGTCCTAGTATGGTTGGCAATGTGAGAAGCGTGCTATTTGTGGCTTTCTATGTATGAGCGTTTTCAGAGAAGGTAAGGAAACTAGGAAATAAGTGAGCCGCCGTATGTCCCAAAGTAAGGTGTGGACGTGCTAAACCTGAGCTGGCTTGCGTCCCCCCTCCTCCCCCGTAGATCTGTATTGATAGCCCTCGGATGAAGCGTAAATTAGAACTTTCCAAGATGCTGCCAGGTCAATCAAAGGAGCTATGATATCAAAGAGGTTATTTTCACCCGTTGCTACGAAAGAGGAGTGGGAATTCCAAACTACAACTCCAGGATTGCCATTTAATCCTCCCGAGGAAGTTGGGGGGTGGGAGCTTCCATGCCTCCTGAAGGGTATTGGAGAGGACGAACTCCGAGGCTTGGAACAATGCTTTGACGAAGAACTCTCGAGAATTTCGATCTAATCTGTCAAATATCCTATTATTCATAGGCCATCAAAATGTGTGAGTCACTCTTCGCGTTCCTTCTTTGAGTTGCTGCAGTATCGTGACCAAAGACAAAGGATAACTAATGGCTACACCATATGTAAGTAGCCAACCTCCACGCATCCATCGTGTCTGGAATGCTTTCGTATCTGGGCGGTGGGTGATCGATCCAATGGTGGATTCGTGGGAAGGAAGGTGAATTCTTCTTTCGCGCAAAAGATACAATCCTCCTCCTCCGTACAATGCCGATCACCCTCCCTCCTCCCCTCGTGCGAAAGTTTTGTTTTTCCCTTCACTTGTCGATTGGACGACAGGGGCATTAGGACATATCCAAGAGGCAAGAGCACGTCCGTGCCGAAATGAAATATAAGCGTATTTGATTTGGTTAGAGATTTGGGGCCCAAATGAAGTTGCGAGGGTGTTTTCTTTTCCGAAAAATTTTTTGTGCACTATGGACGGTATAGAAAATCCAATATGGAGAGCATCGTCTTGTCTGATTGATTCACATGATCATCACTTTCCAACATATATGTAATATATTATTTTTTTCGTTTAAAAATTTTGTATAACGAAAATATCCCTTCTTTTTCGGCACTCTTACCTTTTGAAAAAAATTATGACACTCTTTCTTAAAAATTATAATACCTTTTCTTAAAAATTATGATATTCCTTCACAAAAATTATGGCACTCCTTCACAAAAATTATGACATCTTTGTGAAGAAGGGATGTCATAATTTTTATGAAGGGACGTCATAATTCTGTGAAGGAGGAGTGTCATAATTCTATGAAGGGATGTCATATTATTTTAGAAGAGAATGAGTGTTATAATTTTTGTGAAGGAATGTCATAATTTTTAAGAAGGGATGTCATACCTTTTAAGAAATATTTTTATCATTCAAAATTTCAAATAAAAAAATATAACTGCAGACATTAAATACGTATCGAAAAACGATGACTATATGATCTAATAGAACAAAGTGGTGCTTTTCACATCAGATTTTCTACACCGCGGGCGGGCGGTGCATAAAGAATTTTACCTTCTTTTCCCCTTTTTATTCCCTTCCCCAGCAAGTGATTACGATCAAACCAGCTCACGAGAGTTGACCTGTTACATGCAATCACGCGCAATGATGAATGTTCGTCTAAAAATTTTCAATTAGGTCTTAGATATTATACTCGTTGTAACGTATCCTTCCATTGTTGTTAACTTGATCCTTCGTTAAATGGGCATCAATAAGGGGGAAAAAAAACTCACATAACTATCATATGGATATCTTTGCCGCATCCTCTCCCAGATGTTTCCCTCCAATCCCCGCCTGCCCTTATCTATCAATTAACTTATCATACATTGCCACCGCATCCCTGCCATATCAGTCGCCAAACACTCCCCATTCGCGTATTCCTCTCGTCCTTTTATATCACTCCTCTGGTTGGAAGAGGAGCTCCTCTTCTTCTTCTTCCCCTTCTTTTCTTTTTTTACTCTACAGGTTAGTACCCAACACAGGTACTAATTATACCTCTATTGTTAAAAAAACGTCCCAAGATTTCGTTCACAATAAGTTCAGAATGAGATTCAGGATAATGAACGGAGTCCAACGAACTCAATAACAGCCTAAACAGAATCCAGAAGGAAGAGATACACGCGACAAAAGATCGAAGCAGAAAGTACGGTCCATGAGCTATCGAAGAGACCCACAGGCGGCGCAAGCCGACAACGAAGCAGGCGCACGGCCCAGCACATGGGTGGGCCCAGCATGGGTGTACATGGGCTAGCTCAGCAGACGCGCGGGTGCTGCTCTCTTTACACAGTCCACATGCGGTGCATGGACCGACGGTCCATGGGAGGGCGCGTGGATCGAGCGTCCATTTTTCAGACATTTCATGCAGTCCATGATGGACCGATGCAGTTTCTCTGGCCGTTTCTCGCGATCCATGAAAAATTTTGTGGACCGGTAGTGCGATCCGATGATTCTGGATGATTTCGATCTTGATCTACTGGCTGAGGAAGCTAGCGGTGATCTGGGAAGCTTGATCGGGTGCGATCAAGCGGCTTAGAAGGCTTGCAGCATGGATCGAACAGTTCAGACGCTTTTGGAGTCCGATCTGGAGTCTGATTTCGATACAGTCTGAGTTTTGGGGCTATAAACAGTCTTGTGAAAAGCTGGTGTGATCTAGGAAGCTTGATTGGGTGCGATCAAACAGTTGAGAAGGCTTGTGGTATGGATCAAACGATTCAGATGCTTCTAGAGTTCGATCTGAAATCTGATTCCGATACAGTCTGAGTTTTGGGGCTATAAACAGTCCTGTGAACGAAACAAAGAGTGTGGCTGCGTGGTTCGACAGAGACATGAGTGCAGCAGTCGAGAGAGGGAGTTCGGCAGTAGTAGCAGCAGACCTTGAAGAGGCATCGGCAAGGAGCAGAAGCAGGGTTTTCGACAAACTGTCAAGCAGCGGACAATGATCGTTTTAAGGGTTCAGAGGATCTTCTAGAAAGAACTTTTGTGAGAGAGAGCTTCTTGTTGAGAGATAAGAATTAGTGTACGAGGGTTGAGGATGAGATCTCTTCTTATAAAATTTTTTATTTTTTCATAGTAAAGTTTGCATGCCCCATGGAGGCGAGTCTTTTGGCTGATCCATGTATTTGATTGTACTCTTATTTTATTTCTTCTTTCTTCCTTCTTCTGCAACGCATGATACCGGATCTTGCACAACAAATGGTATCAGAGCAAGTGATATCACAATAATTGGTATCAGAGCCTAGTTACCATAGACAAATGGTATCAGACGATCTAAGTAGAGATGGTGTTGATCGAGATTGAAGATGGAGAAGACAAGTACAATCAAGGTAGAGATCAATTAGTTCGATGAAAAGAGCAATTTTTTCTTATGGTAAGTGAGGGTGAAGGACGTGCTCATCCAACACAGATTGATCGATACTCTCTTATACGAGAAGAAGCTGGCCACCATGGAGGAGAAGACCTAGGAGCGGCTACAGATGCAAATTGTGAGTACTATCCGTTTGTACCTGACAGATGAGATGGTGATCCATGTGCTTGGCAAGACTTTCCCCATGGTGCTGTGGTCAAAGCTCGAGGAGTTGTATATGGTGAAGTCCCTCACCAACACTTTATTCCTCTGAAGGCAGCTCTACCAACTGCGGATGAACGAGGAACAGAGCGTACAAGAGCATCTTAGCCACTTCCAGAAGATTCTCACTATTCTTCTCAGTGTAGGTGAGAAAGTTGAAGAGAAGACCAGGACGTTGGTCTTGCTAGCATCGCTTCCTCCTTCATATGAATTTTTGATGACTGCTCTTCTAGTGGAGAAGAGCACCATCAAGATGGACAAGATCATCGAGGTGATTTTTCAAAATGAGGTTCTCAGGTGGGAGAACCAGACTTCAAACTCAGATGGTGGTAGCTCAGTTTTAGTGATTTTTGGAGGAGCAGATGGCAGCAGATGGAGCGATAGAGGATTACGAGGAGGACGACACAGGTCCAAGATGAGAGACCCCAGCAAGATCAGGTGCTACCGGTGTGATGAGTTGGGGCATCGTGTCAAAGATTGCTCTTAACTTAGAGATTGGACAATGGCTATTGCGGCGACAGCCTATAGTGAGTTAGAGGATGATATTCTAGTGATATCTGATGAGGTATCTACTTCTTTCGAATAATGAATTTTAGATTCTAGATGCATTCATCATGTATGTTGCAGAGAAGAGCTGTTTAACTCTCTGGAGAGCAATAAGGGTACTATTCATCTACCAAATAGATCAAGCTGTGCGATCAGGAGCATAGAGATGGTCAATTGGAGGACACATGATGGTGCAGTAAGGAGATTGAGTGAAGTCCGATACATATCCGATTTCAGATAGAATCTTATCTCATTGAGCAGATTGGATTCAAACGGCTATAAGTGGATAGCTGGTGATGGAATCCTAGAGGTTATGCATGGTGATAAGACTATTCTAGAAGGGGAGAAGAAGACGAGAGGACATTACTATCTGACGGAGAATCCAGTGCAAAGTAGAGCTTCAAAAGTTAGGAGTCCAGAGCGAGATGGAGCTCCAGATGGAGGTGGATCGGATACGAGACGCGAGACTAGGAAGGATAAGAGGTGATATCGCAAGGTGAGGTTCCTATTACCGTAGGAGATTATTTCGAGTACATCTCAAGTCAGGAGAAGCACAGTATATGAGGAAGATGAGATCAAGCAGTCTGGCTCAACTCCCATGTTTGTCCATTCATGATCAGCAAGCGTTTGGCCCAGGGTATGGGGCCAAAAAGATCCAAAAGCTCTCAGAGTTAAAAAAAAAATCGAATATCGAGTCGAAGTAGAGATTGTTAGAAAAGTATCTCGAGATTCGATCTACAATAAGCCCAGAATGATGTCCAAGATGATGAATAGAGTCCAACGAGCCTAAGAACAGTCCAAACGGAGTTCAGACGGAAGAGATACGTATGAGAAAAGATCAAAGTAGAAAGTACGGGCCATAGGCAGTGCAGGTCAGTGGCGAAGCAGATGTGCAGCCCAGCATGCGGGCGAGCCCAGCACAGGCATGCGTGGGCATGCGCGGGCCGGCCCAGCGGATATGTGGGCGCTGCCCTCTTCACATGGTCCATGCACCATGCATGGATCGACGGTCCATGGGAGGGCACGTGGATCGAGCGCCCATTTTTTAGACATTTCGCACAGCCCACGATGGACTAATGCGGTTTCTTTGGCTGTTTCTTGTGGTCCATGAGAAATTTTGTGGACCGACAACATGATCCAACGGTCTAGGTGATTTCAGTCTTGATCTAATGGCTGAGGAAGCTGGCAGTGATCTTGGAAGCTTGATCGGGCGTGATCAAGCGGCTGATAAGGCTTGCGGCATGGATCGAATAGTTCAAACACTTTTGGAGTCCGATCTGAAGTCCGATTCCGATACAGTCTAACTTTTGGGCTATAAACAGCCCTGTGGATAAAACAGAGAATGTGACGGTGTGGTTCAACAGAGACCTGAGTGCAGCAGCCGAGAGAGGGAGTTCAACAGCAGCAGCAGTAGACCCTGGAGAGGCACCAACAAAGAGCAGATGCTTCAGACAGATAGTCAGACAGCGAACAACGGTCATTTCAGGGATTCAGGAGATCTCTTAGAGAGAGAACTTTTGTGAGGGAGAACTTCTCGTTGAGAGAGAGAGATTGGTGTACAAAAGTTGAAGGTAAGATCTTTTTTTGTAAAATTTACTCTTTTCTTATAGTAAAACTTGCATACCCTGTGGAGACGAGTCTTTTGGCTAATCTACGTACTTGATTGTACTCTTGTTTTATTTCTTCTTTCTTCTTGCTGCAACATATAGTATTAAATTTTACATAATAAATGATATCAAAGCGAATGATATCACAACATCTGTTCTTTGCTGATTTTCTTCTCAGTTCCCAGGGGTTTAAGTTGTACACACGTATCTTCTTGTTTTGCTTGATTTTTTTCATCCGGGCCATCGAGAAAGAAAGTTCTCTTTTCAGTTCCTTCCATTACTTGTTCTATTTTACTGAAGTTGCCATATTTCTCTTTCTCATTATCAAGTTTGTTTTCTTGTGAAAAAATTTCAGAGCAAACTGGTGACGACTGCTCTCAGAAAATATTGCACACAAGTTTCTATAAAACATTAAGGGCTCAATGGAGAGGACACGTGAAAAGAGTTGATCAGGAAGATTTAAAGCCATCTGTATAAAGTATTATGGCATTTTAGTCATTTGCAGATGACAACGATATCACAGAGAAGATGGATGAAAGGATCACATTGCAACAAATTATAATACCAAGAGTGCAATTAAAAATTTTCAAATAAGATGGGATTTAGATGTAACAAGGTCGAAGTTGATGGGGACTTTTGATAATTTTCCCTATTTTATATACAAATAGGTGGCCAGCAGAAAGGCAGTTCTATCGGCTTCAGCAGTTATAAAATGATAGCAGCATTAGCAGAAGCATCAAGCTTTTGTCCCATCATCCTATGATCATCTTTCCGATCAAATCTTACCATGGGGCCCGATCCAGCAATGGATCATCCGAAAATAAAGGTGGATTATAATCAGTTCAAATATAAGGCACCATGTAGTTCAGGGCTTAAAGTGGCATGTACATGTACAATACCTACAGTTGTGTATATGTTTTTCTGCTAAGACAGTTGCGTATATGTTTACTGAATATAAATGTTTTGAAGGGATGGATTGGTAGCCCCCCCAGAAGTCCTGCTAGTGAGGGCAGGCCGCATGGTGACTATGGCAGACTCATTTGCTCCAGCCCTCAGTGCAGCCCTTCCTGCTTCCAGAAACCTTGCAACTGCATCCTCCGCATATCTGTTTGCCTGAGCCACAGTCATGCCCTTGCCGATTTCTGGATACGTGTTGAGGACATGGTCACCATTCAGCTGAGAGGCGAGTTGTATCAGCTCCATCTGAAACTCTGAGAGAGTTGCATCTTCCCTAGGCCCAAAAGGCCTCAGCGTCTTCACCTCAGGAAGCTTCTCTGCACCATACAGTAGCACCAGTAGTTAAATATTCATTGAGAACATGTTCATAGATGGCAAGGCTAATGATGAACTATTTTGGTATCTCAGGATCTGAAACTACAAGATCCCTCTTTGCACCAAATTGGCAGTCCTGAGGTGAAAAGCTTTTCTTTATGCTTGCACCCATGCAGACGCTGGGGCATATTACCTGAACCTATTTTAGGGCGCATTCCACATTGCAGAAACTCAGGAACAGAAAGCTGAACTAACAACAAGCTGACACCAACCACCAACACTAACCATAAGATATGCAGATGTTTTTGAGCGCTCACTACTCTACTCAGACTATTTAATTCACATATTTCAACTGAAGATTTCAAAAAATGATCCAACTAATGCAATTCGCCCTGCCACTGACCATGCTCCAATAGCATGCATCATCCTAGGTTTTAATGCAACCAGCAGAGATATAAAAGATGTCCTTATTAATGCTTGAACAACATGAGATTCTAAACAAAGGAAAGTGCATGGCCAAAGATTCCAAAGCTGTCCATGCTAGTGTGCCTGTGCGTGTCTACATGCTGCACGCATGTACATAAATGCATATCATACAAACCTGGACAATCAGTTCGAGGAGTCTTTCGGAGGGAGAAATGGCTCTCAAAGGTCCCAGCCCATGCATCCCTCTTCGTCAGAAAATTAGAATTCAGATTGAACAGTTTCTTCACTGTTGCAGGAATCGATGAATGTTCAAAATGTGAATGTGTTGTTGGTCCATTAGGCTCATGAATCACTGCACAGGGAAAAAAGTCACTGCAACTGCTACAACAGCTTCAACATGAAAGATGCAGAAAATAATAAATCTGAATGCACCGCACAATTTCTTATGAGACCTATACAAAGCTCAGAACACATTTTTCCTATAAAGAGGAACAGTCATTCACATCTTCATAACTTAAAACAGCTGGGGTGAGGAAAGGCTATATTTTGGGGCTCCTCCCCCTGAAGTGCATTAGCACAGAGGGATGAGTTCTTTAAGCTCAGTGGATGTACCTAGTACTCATTTGAACAGAAAATAGACTGACAGACAATTCTAACGGAAATGACAAAATACATGTGCCAATTAATGGTAAAGCTTTAGCGAATTGCTGTGAAGGTTCTCAGAAGCAGTCTCCCATTTTTTTTCATAATAATAATAATAATAAAAATCAGATCAGCAGAGTGTAGCCCAATAGAATTGCTGTAAGATATCTGGTCTAACTAAACCAGTAGATCTGGTCTCCCTTTTGTCACCTACAAAGAGAGGCAGAGCAACAGTAAATAAATAAAAGAATTTCATAACTTGAAAATCCAAAGGGCATATAGCAGTGTTTGGGCAAGTGTTTGGGTGAGTTCCAGTGCCACACCATAAGTTAGAATTTGAAAAGAAGATGATAAGCACGTGATATTTTCTCTGGCCAATAACTCTTGCCATCATATCACATCACCACCAACACAGATGATGCTCTTTATTCAATCCACTTTCTTTAATGCAACCATACAAAGAAAGTTTGGATGCACTTTTCTTTTCCTATGTATTCATCCTTGAAGCATATCTGTCTTGTTCGTTCTTTGTAACAAAACATCACCTAGTCAAAATCTATATGCACCCATATAAGTAGACTGAAATGCATTAGCCTTATTAACATACAAAATCATAGAAAAGCAGTAACTCTGATAGAAGCAACCATCTAATTGACAATGATTCCCCCCACCCCACCTGACCCAAAAAAGATGTACTTTAGATATTGAATAAATTAAACATCTCATAAAACCCTGCTGGTTATATTTCCAAATGCTTTTGTTAACATATGAGCAATTTGACCAAGAGTTGGCATATAGGACAATCACTATCTCACATTCGAACTTCTCATTTACAGGATGAAAGGTACACTCCCATATGTATACTCCTCTCATGACAGACAAGATAATTAGCTATGTAATGTGCAGACCAGTTAGATCAAGTAAAATTGTTGGACTTCTGATTGGAAGCTTAATTTTAGAAAATAGTGCATTTCATCAATCATTACATGTATCAAGACTCAACATGACCTCACAACAGAATATTGTTTCTTATTTTTTAGGTTTATAAGTTTCCACTGACATGTGCAAACAAACATGTTAGAAGTGTGTGATAAAAGCATGAAAGGTTGAAACTTAATTAACTCTTCTTCCAGGTTTAATCTGATCGATATGAAGTTCTATAAACAAAGTCAAGAACATTTAAATAGACTCTTCACTTGATGTCAATCTTTAATTAAACAGTTCCCAACTTCCAGTCAGGCCAAATTTGGGCAAAAAAGGAACCTGTCACAAAGAATCCAGAAAAACTGGTAATGCAGTCAGGAAACTTTTCTTATTAGCTACACAGTTAAGCAGGAAGAGTGTTCCAAGAGTGTAAATGAGACAGACTAGAAAGATGCATGTGTAGACCTGCTACATGAATCTCGCAGGCCAACATGTCTCTTTTCACCAACAAAAAAGCTTGACCAAAACACTGAAGTGAGTTCATTGCGGCAAAAAGAGGCCACAGATGATGGTCTAAAATTGAAGGGGAAAGGATCAAGGTCACCAAATATCAGACCAAAAGATTTATTGATGAAATGAAGGTTGGGCATGGTGGTGATTGAAATTTTTGACGCATGAGGGATGTTGTCCATCTAGATCTTATGCAAAATATAAATCCTTAAAAGCCCATTTTGAAGACAAGAGGTTTAACATAATGGAATTCTAGGAAATTAATGTAGCCGTCATTGGTGTTGAGACAGCCTTTCTATAGAACGGTTGTGTATATATAAAGGTTGGCTTCACACGTATGCGTTTAGGAAGTTTTGGATGGCAAGGACAAGCAATTAGATTCCCATTGCTTCCGATATGATTTACACAGTGAACAACAGATAGAAACATCACTGGGTATTCCACCCAACCGATCCATCCAGATGGCTAACGAATTGATTGGATGGTCCCGTCCATTCAAATAAAACGGACCTTAAAATAAAAATAAAAAATAAATGCATCATGTATAGGATCTCCACTCTCATCCATGACCGTTAAAATCAATAGACTATTGAAATATGAATTTACAAAGAGGAAATGAATATTAAAAAAAAAATACAGCTATCTGTCTTAGTCGCAACTGGAATCGAAAACACATAATTGTTATGAAGAGATAAAATCAAACAGAAGCTCACTATACCTTCAAATATCTCAATAATCTCATGGGGAAAAAGGAGCTGTAGAAAAGGAAAAAAAATGATGAAAAGGAAACACAGAATGGCAGGACTAGATTGCGGATGTCATTGAGCTTCATTAGCTTAATTATCCCGGTAGGTTTTATTTCATTGGGAACAGGTGTCGAGGTAGGAAGGAGCTAGAAAGAATGATCGCAGATAAAAGGAAGAGAGAAACGAAGCCGCAAAAAAAAAAAAAAAAAAAAAAAAAAGTCTCTCACTCACCCGTGCCCTTTTCAATCCAGGGAGAGATGAGAATGGTAGGGACCCGGACCCCCAGCCTGTCGAACTTGAAGTAATAGGGGTCGGGGCCGATGATGCCGTCCGGGTTGGGCACCCCAGAGACGGGCGTGGGGACGTGGTCGTAGAACCCGCCGTGCTCGTCGTAAGTGATGATCAGGGCGGTCTCGTCCCACTGCGGGCTGGCCCGCAGCGTCTCGTAGACCTCCTTGACGAAGCTCTGGCCCCTGCCGACGTCGTGGGAGGGGTGGTCATCGTTGGCCGGCAGGAGATCGATGTCGAAGTAGCGCTGCTCGACGACGACGTAGTTGGGGAGCTTCCCGAGGAGGGCGTGCAGCTTGAAGGAGAGAGTGTAGCTGTGGAAGCTGAGCAGGTGCTTGAGCTTGCGGAGGCTCTTGAAGAAGAGGGTGGCCGGGATGTTCTGGTAATAGATGCCGAAGGAGAGGCCATCCTCGTCCAGGGAGTCGAAGATGGTCTTCTGGGGGAATCCGTGGATGAGGTCCTTGCGGACGTTGGACATGGCGCCGTGGGACGTGGCGGAGTGGACGTAGAAGCGATTGGGCTGGGTGGACGCCGGGACCGAGGCGAACCAGCGGTCGAACACCGCGAACTCGTCGGCGAGGGCGGCGTAGACGGGGACGGCATCGGGGCTGAACCCACCCATGACGGTGCGGGCCATGCCGAGGCCCATGGAGTGGGCCTGCTGGGCGAAGCCGTTCATGGGGGCGGGGTCGGCGGAGGCGTCGGCGGAGCCGAAGATCTGCTCGCGGATGGCCTGGAAGGAGTGGCCCGGGTCCGAGTCCACGAAGACGGCGTCGTCCGAGACGAAGATCTCCGGGGAGTCCGGGTCGGAGGCGTTGAGGCGGTTGGACTCCCGGCCGGTGAGGCCGTCGATGTCCGGGCGGGAGGACTTGGTGGTGAGCCAGCCCAGCATGTGGTCGAAGGAGCGGTTCTCCATCACCAGAACCACCACCGTCTTGATGGGCCCCTTAATCTCGTGCTTCCTCTTCTTCTTCTTGCCCCAGCTCGAGTCCAGGCAGTGAGCCGACGCCAGAAGGTAGAACAATAAGAGGGACGCCACCAGGAGCCGCGTCCGCCGGGAGCCTTCCATCTCGAGAATCAGATAATTGCCTGCTCGGGTTCCGATCCTGAGGGGAAGGCCAAGGATGGGTGTCGGTCAAAGCCCAAAGGGGAAAGGGAGGCCACAGGGGTGGAGGGGGTATATACCGCGAATAAAAATAAAAGATTAGGTTCCCCTGACCTACCAAGGTAGCGTGAGAAAGCTGCGCTACGTCAGTGGCATAGGTATACTCATCAAGATGGAGACGAACAAACGCTGGCCGGCCCCATAAAAGTCGGATGGTTTTTAAATTTTTTAAATTGAGAAGAGCTGAGTCAAAACAAAAAAAAAAAAAAAAAGAGAGAGAAATTGGCCGGTTCCTTCACCAGCCGTATCCTTTTGGTCAAGCAAAAGATCTTGCCAGCCAACGAAGAGTGCATTTTTCATCTATATAGCTGCATGCTTTATTTGTCAAAAATAGATGCATAATTCATGCGGTTGTCATTCTGTAATATGTATTATCTTAATTTAAAAAAAAAATCAGAAACTTGGGCTTGATTGATCTTGATTGCACTGAGTCCAGATTCATTTGATGCAACAACCGGTTTGGAGCTATCAGAGTTTGGAAGAGGATCGATCAAGCACTGACCACTGTCTCTTGGTTTCAGCATTTATCGGGATATCAGGTTCAGCACATTCCGAGGATCGACTAAGACCATTGCCTGATTTTGATTACTAATGACGGCCTACGTTTGACTAAGGCTCCGTTCAGAATTGAGAAGTTCTGAACCTTCTATCCAAGATCCTGAGAACTGATCAGGAATGTGTGGAGGATGCAGGTCCGTAGTGATGTGAGATACCGGACGATCAGGAGGTTTGAATTAGTGCGGCGCAGGCTTATCCAGTAGAACCGACTGGAGGTTAGTGACATCTTCAGATGGATCAAGGAGGTGGAGGCGGACATTGTGGAGTTTCAGAGGAGAGAGAACTAGGAGGGGGGCCTTCGGAGTCAGGCCTGAGGAAACTTCAACACAAACTCTCTATCTACCACTCTACATTGAGACAGCAGGAGACGTTGCAGAGGCAAAGGTCTAGGGTGCAGTGGATCAAGGAGGATGATCGGAACACCATATTTTTTTCATCAGTCGACGATGATTCGAAGGTCCACCAACCATATCAGACAGCTAAGGGATAGTGATGGTAGAGTAGTGGAGGGCAACGATGAGATCAGAGGCATATTCTGCAGTTCTTCAGATCGTATTGGACTATCCCCTTGGGCGATGATGCCTCCCTCTAGGGGTCCCAACCTGCTTGCCACATCTCAAAGGAGGAGAATGAGGTCTTGACCCATCTTGTATCTACTAAAGAGGTGCGTGGGGCCCTCTGATCTCTCAAGGAGGATAAGGCTTGGGGCCTAATGGATTTTTTCACTTTTTTTTCGATGATAATGGCCTATTGTTGGCAATGAGGTGATTGAAGCGGTGCAGTTGGTCTTTCAGTCTAGAGGTATCCCGATGGACTGGAAGAAGATGTTGATTATCCTTATTTCGAAGAGACCTGATACGTCAATCCTGAGTCACTTCAGACCGATCAATCTTTGCACCACTCTCTATAAAGAGTATGCGAGAGTCCTGATCGGCCATCTGAAGTCAGTTGTTTTGCATCTATCAGTCTGGAGCAAGATGCTTTTGTCAGTGGCCGTTATATTACCGACAATGTCTTGCTCGCACAGGAGTTTATGCATGATTTGCGGTGTGCACCCATTCATCGGAGCTTGATGATGATCAAGCTGGACAAAGCAGGACTATGATCGGATGAGCTGGCAGTTCTTTCGTCAGATGCTCTTTGAGTTTGGCTTCCAAGACAGATAGATCGACTGAATCATGGATTGTGTGGAGACCTCAAGCATTGCCATCATGATAAATGGTGCCCTGATGGACTTCTTCCATGCGACGTTCGATCTTTGCCAAGGGTGCCCCCTCTCCCCTTATCTTTTTATTTTGTATGCTGATACTCTTTGTCGCACTCTTCGGATGGTGGTTTAAAGGGCGGAGCTGGAGCCCTACTGGCCAGCCCTTAGGAGTCAGCCACTCTTGCATCTTTTTTTTGCAGATGATTGCTTGCTTATTGGTCGGACCTCAATTCGAAATGTGAGATATTTTGCGACTATTGTTGAGACCTATTGCCGAGCTTTTGGCCAGCTCATGAATTTGTAGAAGTCTATTATCACTTTTAGCCCCAAGACGCAGCACCAAGTGAAATAGGTGATTTGGGATAGATTGGGGATCCCTGAGCAGACTGTGACCCTGACCTACTGGGGGATCCCTATCATAGGGCAAAGACTTTAGAACGTCGACTATAGACAAATGGAGTAGTAGATCCAAAATCGCCTCGATGGCGGGTCAGCCAATGCTCTCTCCATGATGGGTAGGACTATCCTTGTGAGATCGGTTCTGAGCTCCATTCCGATCTATCTCCTGATGAATACTATTTTGCTGTGCTCTTTTCTCGAGAGTTTGGAGTAACAGTTCTAGAATTTTCTATGAAGCCCTCGTTAGGGGAGCCATGGGCTTCCCTTGCTTTTCTGAGAGGTGGTCTGCCAACCAATACGGGATGGAGGCCTCGAAATCCAATCCTTACTGGTCAGGAGGGAGACTATGATATCCAGACATGCCGTTAGATTCCTCATCAATCTGATTGTTTGTGGACCAGGATGATGAGGGCTCGTTATGATGCATGGAGCCAGGTGTCCCATATTCGGACTAATCGCGGCTATTCATTCATCTAGAGAGAGTTCTACACTCGTGCCCTGCAGTGGTTGCCCAAGTGAGGTGGTTGATTAGTGATGGGACTTCGATCGATGTGTACTAAGATGCTTGGATTTCCGACCTGCCGCTCTCTCCCTAGCCAACATACGTCAATACTAAGGTGGACGAGCACCTGTGGGTCTATAACTTGATCTTTATTGATGGCAGGAGCTGGAGGGCTTTGGAGGTCATCCACCTATTTGGTAGGCAACTTGCTGACAGGTTTCTTGCCATTCTGATTCCTATCTATTGGAGCCAGGACTTGAGGGTGTGGGGGCGATCTTACTACCTTAAGATCTCTGTCAGAGACCTCATCGACATGAGTAAATCGATGCCTGATTAGAAAATCGATGTGGCTTGGATTTGGAAAGTGGCTGTCCATCTCAGGATCAGGCTCTTTCTCTGAAAGGTTGCGTAGACTCGACTACCGATGAGGACTCTTCTTGGAGATAGAGGAACAGAGGTTTCGACCATCTGCCCAATCTGCGGGTTGGAGGAGGAGTCGACGGAGCATGTTCTTCTTCATTGTTTGAGGACGAGTTTGATTTGGAAGATGGCAGGTGGCCAGCCGTGGGGGGCAAATGATAGCCCTTGGCTTCCACCATTCTTAGATATGATTCGTCGGAGCACAGTCGAAAGCTCACCCAAGGGCTGCAGGATGGCATATGTCATCTATCAGATCTAGCTATCCAAAAATAGCCTGGTGTTTGATACGAGATTGTGCCTATGTGGCATGTGCTGGAGCGAGCATGCTGCTTAGCTGTAGAGTACTGCCACTTCGATCCTACTAGCCCGAGCCTTGCCACTCCAAGCTTTTGGGACTCTTCTGCTGTGCGTGGAGCGACTTGGTCGATTCTATTTATTTTTTGGGAGCTGCCTCCCTCAGGGTTTGTCAAGATTAAGTTCGATGGTAGTGTTTGAGAGGGCAGAGATGGGTCGGGCTTTATTATCCGGAGCCCATATTCTAAACTTTTGACGATAGGGAGGTACAGCTCTTTGACTCAATCATCCCTGATGCTGAACTTCATGCTGCTTGAAAGGACATCATCCACGCGAGGTAGGAGTTGCGGACTGAGAGGATATTTATTGAGGATGACTCCACCATGATTATTGGCTAAATCAGAGATGAGGCGAAGTATTTGGAAGCTCACCTGCTTGCGCACGACATCTGGAGGTCCCTTCGTCATTCCATTAAGATGATCATTCGTCATGTTTACTGAGAGGCTAACAGTACTATGAACTGGATTGCCTTCTTTGTTGCTCAGCATACTGAAATTTGGATCTAGCATCAACGCGACGTTTGCTCTCAGGGCTTGAAAGATATTTTGTATTTTGGCTATTTGGGCTGCTCTCGTACTAGAATGGTGCGACTATCCGTTTTATATTTTAAAAAAAATTAATTAAATTTTTACCAAAGTTATCAAGAAAAAAAAGAAAAAGAGGGCCTCTATAGCTGCATGTCTGATTTGGCCCCCACCACCACCGTGAGTTCTACCTGGCACTCCCACCTAACGTGTAACGACGAACGCTTTTCCATATTAGCATTTTATTTATTAATTAAACGACCACCTCCGAGGAGCACGATAATTAGCAACTTGCAGGGCCCCAATTCTTTGGGGCCCAAAGAGCCCATTAAGAAGTCATGCCAGCGTTTTGAGGGATATTTATTACATTCAGCTACGCCCAATGACAAACGACCGCACGTTCCCCACAAGATTCGACTAAATCATTAAAAAAAAAAGAAAAAAGAAAAAGGAGGAACCCACGTGCTTTCCCAAGCAGCCAACACACAATCATGACAAACCTCGCGTCAAGAAAAAAACAGAAACAATAATACACAAACAAACCATGTTGTTCAAACATTTTAGAAAAAGAAAACCAACTTCTACCAAAACAGGAAAAAAATAAAAAAGTCCACGGAATTCGGAAGAGCCGTGCTGTGTTTGGTCCGTTTATACCGTCAAAGGTGCTGCTCGGAACTTATTCAGAAGCCATCTCTCTATTTTTTTTTTTTCAAAATAAAATTGTGCTGATACATCAAGATTTCTACAGGTTCTAACCGGTAAGATGACTTTGAAAAACTTGGAATTTGGTGTATATCAATCAGTATGCACCGCACCCCAACCTCTCCACGGACCGAGAGCGCCGGATGGTTTCTCCCGAATCACTCGGACCAATGGGTACAATATTTTGTTTCCTAGTTTCTTATGAATTATGATGATTTCACGACCCAGAATATTGATGCGCTTACACTGGCAAAGGTTGACATCAAACAAGTTCTCCTAAGTTTTTCCCACCCTTTTTTTAATTTGGAGCAATAACAAGTCTTGCAATGAGGTCATCTCCAAGAATTACAACTGAGGAACAAGATGGAAGTTCAATAAAAAGATTAGAAGACTATTCTGAATGAGCGATCAAATAAAAATGCTCATAACAAGCCCAGATCACATGAACTGCACAAGTGATTCAGATATACAAAAGAAACCGAACATACGTCCAAAAAAGATGTTGGGAACAAAAAGAACAAAAAAGGAAGACCATAACCAACAAAAACCTCAGCCGTGCCTGTTAGTCACTATGTGCATCCTGTTCCCATCTTTAAATTCTAGATGTCATACACTTTCATCATAAAGACCAAAATCCTAAAACATCAATAACAAAATCTTTCAGCACATGAACTTGCCTTCTTGGGGGAAAACATATGAATAGGGCTTTGGACCATAATTCCATAAAGAATGCCGAGAGTAGCAACTGTAAAAAATGGCCTCCGTCACTCCTGATTTATGGACATCTTGTTGTCAGTCCCCATATTCAGAATCTATATTTGGATAAACGAAAGCCAGAAATCTGTATGATCACGGCACCTAAAGGTAGCTTATCAAGAAATTGAAGAAATCATAAGCAATGTCAAGAGGGAAAAAGAAGAAGGATTATCCTCCACGGAAAGAAACCATGGTGATCAAAAACAGCGTATCATCCACCTTTTTTACACCCATTTTGATGGCATAAACCCTATGCTGGTTTCGCTAAACCAATCTGCTAATGTCATCTTGGTTCCCTTGGAAGAGAAACTCATATATGGACCTTTGACAAAGTGAAAAACTTTTACTATGTACATTGGAAGACTCAAGTTAAAAGTTGTAAATGCAGCAACAGCAATCAGAACAGCATGACTTTGATGCTAGGCCTATAGTCCACCTGCTAGACCTTCTTTGCAAAATTGCTCCAACTATTCAGGAATATGCCAGAACATCACAATGACCAACATAAAAGGAGAAAAGGCCTCCAGCAAATCCAGTTTTTATGATTAGTGAAACCACATTTGCTTGTTGTATGACAAAAATAGATATTTTCTCTAATATGGTTACTGTGGAGTGATTTACTGCTCCATGCAGATGATTGTACTGGTTCCTAATGCACTAAGAACCCCGTTCAGATTCCAAAGATCCGCTTGTTTCATTGATTTAACAAAATATGGTTATAAGCAATATTTTGTAAAATGCGTTGTGTACAAACTACATTATTTACCTGATCGAACATCCTCCCCTACTTGTCCTCTATTACCCATCTGTCTCATGATCATTGCACATCTCAGTTTCCACCAGTAGATGGGGAACACAAGCAGGGTAAGAAGCATTGTATTGAAAACATAGTATAAAGTGGTGGGAAAACCGTTCACTGACATCGGGGACTCAATGGAATAGTAGCTGGAAATTCAAACATCAAAATAATAAGAAAAATTAAAAGCAAAAGTTTGATTAGACAAACAATTATATGACACTAGCAGACCTTGAAGTCTTAATTATCCAAAAGGGGAAGTATATTAATCGTAACAATAACCATGAGACTGCAAAAAGTCCAAATAACACGCTAGCTGCCCTCTCCTCTGAATATTTGAACACTTTGGATGCTTCCAGAAATACATCGCTTGGATCATGTAGGGCAAGAATAATAGTCCCAATTCGAAAAAATCTGCTAAATGAAACTCATTACTTTTATTATTCCTAGTTTTCACAAAGCTTCACAAACCTATTAACAAAATTCATACAGATATCAGTTCTAAAGATATAAAACTAGAACTCAAATATTTGTGTGAAAGCAGCCTCAAACTGTTGCTTCTTGGAAAAACATAGCCATTCTGCCACAAAAGATTGAAAAATACTGGACATGAAACATTTACGTTTCCAAGGGGGGAGATGTAACCTCATTTCTCAAAGAATTATTTTTCTATAATTTTTTAGTTGAGTATTCCACTACTATCTACTATAGAGGAAAGAAAACCCATTACATTAGTAGTCCTATTCCTTTTCGAACCCGTACCCATAGCTTTCTGTAGGCACTCTAGATCACTGCGAACTCGCCTTAGGACTGTAGCAACTGTATAGATTTGATCAAACATTAGCAAGACGTAAAGTTGTAGTGATAAAAGGATAACCATCAATGAAGTTAAGCAAATTTCAGAAGAAATCTACAAACCAAAAAAAAAGAGAGAGAGAATATAATAGATATAAGAATAGTATGTGATAAAATGCATGTTGAGAATATGTTAAATTAGATAGCATATTATGTGAATATTCCCTGTATAATCCTAAATAGGATATATATCAGATTTGTATAATCCTAAGCAAGAAATATATCAAATCCTGTTTAGGAAATATATTATTAGAAGATCAATAAGTTCATTGTACCTAAACCTTTATTGCTCTATATATAGAGCTTCTTGTAATATGAAATAAATACAAGTCATTCTTTCATAAAATCCCTCTTCTTCTTCTCTATTTTTCATGGTATCAGAGCCATAGGATATTCATCTACAGCCACCAACCACCAAAACCTGACCTTCCAAGTGATCTCTCTTCTCTGTTGCCGTTCAGATTTTTTTTTCCTGGTCTTCCCTCAGCTTCTCTTGCTGCCGCTAGTCTACTCTAGTGCTGCTCGGCTTCTCTTGTTGCCGCTGTATTTCCTGATGCTGTTTTGTCTTCCCTGCTGCCGTTCGGTTTTTCTTGGTCCTTCCTGGGGCTGTTGGTCTAACCCTAGAGGGCATGTTCGTTTCTGTGATTAACAAACATGTCTGAAAAGGGAGATTCTTCAAATACAGATGACTTTAAACCATTCTTCCAATCAATTTCTATTTCTCCAACCATTACTACTGTCAAACTGCAAGGTAGTAATAATTATATATCATGGTCTGCATCAGTAGAGTTATGGTTTATGGGGCAAGGTTATGATGATCATTTAGTTAAGAATGCTAGTGATATTGCTGCCACTGATAGAACAACCTGGGTTAAAATTGATGCACAGTTATGTAGTCTATTATGGCATTCCCTTGATCCTAAATTGCTCACCTTTTTTCAGTCCTGTGAAACCTGTTGTAAGGTCTGGGCCAAGGCCAAGACTTTATATACTAATGATGTGCAACGCATATATAAAGTCATCTCAGATATTATCCATCTCCAGCAAAACCACTAAGATATGGCAAGTTATTTAGGACATGTAGAAACACTAAAGGATGAGTTCAATTCTCTCATGCCATTCTCTGACAGCATCACTACACAGGAACAGCAACTAGATAAGTTCTTTATGGTCTTGGCTTTGATAGGGCTTCAATCTGATCTTTGTTCTGTAAGGGATCAAATCTTGACAAGTCCTGTTATTCCTTCTTTGGAAGATGTCTCTACATGACTATTGCGCATTTCTTTAAATGCAAAT
Source organism: Elaeis guineensis (assembly GCF_000442705.2). Taxonomy (NCBI): domain Eukaryota; kingdom Viridiplantae; phylum Streptophyta; class Magnoliopsida; order Arecales; family Arecaceae; genus Elaeis; species Elaeis guineensis. The sequence continues at coordinate 132,939,199 of NC_025997.2, read as the reverse complement.
AATACTAATGAGATTGAGACATCTGTGTTAGCTGTTCCGACTGAAAATCAACAGGGACTGTGGTTTTTGAAAAGGGAAAGGAAAAGGCTCCAAATTACATTGCACCTATTGTGACAAAGATGGTCACACTCGAGACACTTGTTGGGCATTGCATGATCGACCACCACGCAATAATCAATCGACCAACACTAGCCGACCTGCAGCTCATATGGCTCAGACCTATGGAGATGGACTTCTTCCATTACCTGATGCAAAAGATCAACAGTCCAATTCCATTACCTTAACTGGAGCTGACTACAATGAGTACCTGCAGTATCAAGCAGCAAAACAACAGTCATCCTCATCTAGCATCTCCCACTCTGATAATTTCTTTGCTTCTCTGACCAAGTCTACACCCATTGGCCCACGGATACTAGATTCCGGTGCATCTGACCATATCTCTGGTAAAAAGAATCTTTTCTCTAACCTCACCTCTTCTCCAACTTCCTCTAAAATTACACTTGCCAATGGCTCACAGACTATGGTTAAAGGAATAAAAGTTCAACCTCTTCCTTCTGTTTCTTTAAACTCCGTCTTATTTGCTCTTGAATGCCCATACAATTTGATTTCCAATAGCAAATTAACCAAAAATCTTGATTGTTCTGTCACTTTTATGGCTGACTCTATTATTGTGCAGGACCGGGGTATGGGGAAGACAATTGGAACAGGATATGAGTCACAAGGACTGTATCACCTCTCTAATCCAAGTCCACCGGTTGCTTTCACTTCTGCTGCTTCCGCCGATCTTCTTCATAGCTATCTGGGTCATCTGAGTCTCACCAAACTTCCAAAATTAGTACCTAATCTTTCTACATTGTCTTCTTTAAAGTGCGAGTCCTGTCAACTTGGAAAACAAACTCAAGCTTCATTTCCTAAGCGAGTCAATAATAGGGCAACATCTATGTTTGATATTGTTCACTCAAACATATGGGGTCCAAGTCGTGTCAGCTCAAGTTTAGAATTTTATTATTCTGTTACTTTTATCGATGATTATTCCCGTTGCACTTGGGTATTTTTAATGAAGAATTGTTCTAAATTATTCTCTATATTTCAAAATTTCTGTGTTGAGATTCGTAATCAATTTGGTGTTTCAATTAACATATTATGCAGTGATAATGCAAAAAAATATTTATCTTTCCCCTTTACCAATTTCATATCTTCTCAGGGAATCACTCATCAGACCTCTTGTGCATATACTCCTCAGCAAAACAGAGTCGCCGAACGTAAAAATCAGCATCTTATTGAAACTGCCCGTATCTTATACACCATCATGTTCCTCTTCATTTTTGGGGGGATGCTATTCTCACCGCTTGTAATTTAATTAACCGAATGCCTTCTTTTGTGTTGCAGCATCAATGTCCTCACTCAATTCTATTTTCAAAATAAAATCCCCATCATCTTTCATTGTGCGTTTGGCTGTATTTGTTTTGTTCATGATCACTCCTAGAAAAGACAAACTCCAGCCCAAATCAGTCGTGTCTTTTTAGGATACTCCCATCTTCAAAAAGTTTACAAATGCTATGATCCAACAACAAACAAATATTTTATCTCAGTAGATATAACCTTCTTTGAAACATCTCCATATTTTTCACCAAACACTGCAAACACAAATCTCATTCCTAAGACTCTACCAATTCCTATTCTTCCTCTATCACAAGTCAGTCCTCCTCTCCAAGTCTAGTCACGTCATTCTCACCCTCCTGCTAACACCAATGATACTTCTCTCCATGATACAGGTACAATGACAGCTCCTGATGACTCTTCTCTTGTTCCTCCATCACCTACTCCGGTCATGCCTTCAACAGAAGCAGCAACTCCACCCATTGCACTTCGAAAAGGTATTCGTTCATCTCGCAACCCACATCTCATTTATACTTTTCTGAGTTACCATCGTTTATCTCCATCGTATTATGCCTTTGTTTCTACCTTGTCTAATGTTCCCATACCAGAGACTGTTAGAGAAGCATTGGCACATCCAGGGTGGCGAGATGCAATGATAAAGGAAATGACTGCTCTTCATGATAATGGTACTTGGGAGTTGGTTCCACTACCACAGGGCAAATCTGCTACTGGGTGTCGCTAGGTTTATACCATGAAAGTAGGTCCTGATGGTGAAATTGATCGGCTGAAAGCTCGTCTTGTTGCCAAAGGATACACTCAGATTTATGGACTTGATTATGGTGATACATTCTCTCCAGTAGCTAAAATTACATCAGTCCGTCTTCTTATCTCCTTGGCAGCAATGCATCACGGGACACTTCATTAGCTGGATATTAAGAATGCCTTTTTACATGGAGAGCTGGCCGAAAAGATATATATGGAGCAACCACCAGGGTTTGTTGCTCAGGGGGAGTCTGGCTTGGTATGCCGTCTACGATGGTGACTATATGGTCTAAAGCAGTCTCCAAGAGCATGATTTGGACGGTTCAGTGCTGTGGTCCAATAGTTTGGAATGTTTTGAAGTGAAGCTGGTCATTCAATGTTCTTCCATCATGATGGTCATGGTAAATGCATTTATCTGGTGGTCTATGTTGATGACATTGTCATAACAGGCAATGACCATGATGGGATTTCTCAACTCAAGCAGCATTTGTTCAGCCACTTTCAGACCAAAAATTTGAAAAAATTAAAATACTTTCTAAAGATTGAGGTAGCACGTCCAAAACAGGCATTACTGTCTCATAAAGAAAGTATATGCTTTAGACGTACTAGAGGAAACAGGCATGTTAGATTGCAAACATGTGGACACTCCTATGGATCCGATTGTCAAACTTGTTCCTGAACAAGGGGAGCCATTGGAAGACCCTAGTAGATGTCGAAGACTGGTTGGGAAGCTAAATTATCTCACAATCACACAATCAGATATTCCATTTGCTGTAAGTGTGGTTTGTCAGTTTCTTCAGGCTCCGTGTATAGTCATTAGGATGCAGTAATCCGCATTCTCAGATATTTCAAAGGAGCTCCAGGATAAGGTCTATTATATGAAGACAAGGGTCACTCAAAAATTGTTGGGTACTCTGATGCAGACTGGGCAAGTTCTCCCTCAGATAGACAATCTACTTCAGGATACTGTCATGATTGGATTCTAATTTCTTGGAAGAGTAAAAAGCAAGATGTAGTTGCTAGATCAAGTGCAGAAACAAAATATCGAGCTATAGCTCTTGCAACGTGTGAACTTATCTGGTTAAGACAGCTTCTTCAAGAATTGGGGTGTGATGAAGTTAAACAAATGAAGTTGATATGTGACAATCAAGCTGCCGTTCATATTGCCTCAAATCCGATCACAAAAGAATAAGACATATAGAGGTGGATTGTCATTTTATTAGACAGAAAATTAAATCAGGATGTATTGCCACCAGTTTCGTCAATTCAAATGATCAGTTAGCAGATGTTTTCACTAAATCCCTTAGAGGCTCTTAGATTGAATACATTTGTAACAAGCTTGGAGCATATGACATGTACGCTCCAACTTAAGGGAGAATGTTGAGAATATGTTAAATTAGATAGCATATTATGTGAATATTCCTTGTATAATCCTAAATAGGATATATATCAAATATGTATAATCCTAAACAGGAAATATATCAAATCCAATTTAAGAAATATATCATTAGGAGATCAATAGATTCATTATACCTAGATCTTTATTGCTCTATATATAGAGCCTCTTGTAACATGAAATAAATACAAGTCATTCTTCCACAAAATTCCTCTTCTTCTTCTCTATTTTTCAATGCACATGGATACCATGAACTTTCCTAAATGTAAGTTCATTCCTGATTCATGAGTCCACACAAGCAGATCACTAGAATCCATGATGGGCCACTGCCAACCATGAAGTACAAAAGGATGTGAAGGTTCAAGATCTTGACACTATGGCACCAGACTTGACCCTGAAAAGCCTCCAAGTCTTGAGTCAATCTCACATATGGTCATACCTCTGCAAATATCTGATGTTGTTCTTTATTCATAAATTGATTACAAAGGAGAAACGGTAAGGACAGACAATAGCATAAAATAAAAGGGAATAAGAACCAAAAAAATAGAAAAAGAGGTGTTCCCTCTATATTTTCTGAGCATGCACCCCTATTTTCTTATTTATAGGCTAGGATGTCCGCAAGTGATAACCTTTTAGGGTATGCCTAGCATTTCATGTAACTTGCACCACGGATAGTGGGTTTTAAACCAGCATGTATAGATGTAAGATACAACTGCATAAAGTCAACTAGCTCTCATTGCATTAAAACACTAAATAACTAAAAGCACACCTACATTCAACCAAACCATGCAAATCTTAAACACTTGCAGAGTCTGAATCATAAAAAGTTATAAATCATGGTTCATGACAGCACAACTTGTGAAAATATTTTTGTAGATGTGTCTTCCAATGGGTTGACAAACATGTCTCTTGCTTGATCCTATGACTTGATATACGAAATAACAAAATTATTCATGTTAAATCAGATAGCATATTATGTTAACATATATTAGAATATATTATGTTAACATATATATCATTGTGCATATTCCCTGTATAATCCTGTTTAGAAAATATATCAATTAGGAGATCAATAGATTTATTATACCTAGATGGTTCATTGTATCTAGACTCCTATTATATGGTTCATTATATCTAGACATTTATTGCTCTATATATAGTCTCTTGTAACATGAAATATAATACAATCATTTTTCTCCACATTTACCTATCTTTCTCTCCCTTTTAATGTTTCTAACAAGGGTTCTCTCTCCTACATCTTATCTTCTACATGGTATCAGAGCTCGGGGGGGGAGAGAAAACCCTAGATCCTTTCCGATGGTGATTACCATGCTATGTTTCCACTCTTTCCACGGTGTGTCTTGTCCCGTGGTGTGTTTTCGACCAACTCATTTCTAAGGTTTAATCCTCCTTTTCTGACCTTTACGACTTGGATTCACTCTCTTCTTCTTTCTCTTGTTGCTGCGAGCTCCCTTCCATCCAAACGCCATGGCTGGTGTGGATGGTTCCTCCATTGCCTCTCGGCCCAACAGCATCTTTTCTTGTACTGTCTCAGGTTCTCCGATTATCACCACCGACTGCTTGACTGGTGCTGCCAATTACATGGCATGGGCAGCTTCTATTGAACTATGGTTCCAAAGGCAAGTATATGATGACCATCTGATCAAGACGGATGATGATATTCCTGCTACTGACTGCCCCACTTCGAAGAAAGTGGATGCTCGATTGTGTGCACTTCTGTGGCAGTCTATTGATCCCAAGGTTATCTCAATTTTTTGATCTTATCGAACCTGCAATAAAGTCTGGACCAAGACCAAAAATCTTTATACCAATAACATTCAGCACTTTTACCGCATTGTGTCTGATATAGTTAGTCTCAAAATGCAAAATATGGACATGTCCACCTATGTTGGCCGAATTGGGACTCTCAAGGAAGAGTATATGGCTCTCATGCCCACTGCTGCTACGCACGAGACCCAAACTGATAAGTTATTCTTGATTTTGGCTCTTCTTGACCTTCCTTCTGAGCTTGAGCCAGTCCGTGATCAGCTCCTTGTCAGTGCCACTATTCTGACCTTGGAGGATGCCTTTGTTCGTTTGCTCCGTGTTCAATCTTCTCCAATTGTTTCTCCTTCAGTGGTTGATTCTTCTATCTTGGCCTCCTAATCTTCCAACCGCAGGGGCCAAGGTGGTGGATGGAGTAGTATCCGCATCAAAGACCAGCATCCTCAGTGTACTTACTATCATAAATTTGACCACACCCAAGACCGTTGTTATGACCTCCACAGCCGTCCCCGCACTGCTAATGTTGCCCAGACTACTGCTGATTCGCCTCCTGTTCCTGTTTTCTCTGCCAGTCAGTCATCTTCCTTTATTACCTTGATTGGTGCAGATTATGAGAAGTATCTTCAATATCAGATTACCACCCAATCCTCCACTACTTCCGTCACAAAGACTGGTAACTCTACTACTTTCCTCACACAGTCTTCGTCTCTTGGCCCTTGGATTTTGGACTCCAGAGTGACTGGTCATATGTCTAGTAACCAACATTTTTTCTCTCATTTTGTTACTTCTCCTTCCCTTCCTAATGTCACTTTAGCTAATGGCTCTAAAACTGTTGCCAAAGATATTGGCCAAGCCCAACCCCTTCCCTCTTTCTCTTTACATTCTGTTCTTTATGTTTCTGAATGTCCTTTCAATCTTATTTCCATTAGCAAATTAACTCGGTCCTCAAATTGTTCTATTATCTTTGTTGACAATACTGTCACCTTGCAGGACCGAGGTACAGGATGAATGATTGGTACAGGGCATGAGTCGCATGGACTTTACCATCTCAGTTCCCCTCCATCTCCACAAGCCTGTCTCTCGAGAGATTCTCCTTCCATTATCCATAGTCGCCTTGGTCACTCCAATCTTTTAAAGCTTTAGAAGATGGTTCCCGATCTCTCTATTTTGTCATCTTTAGAGTACATCTTGTCAGCTTGGCAAACAAACCCGTGGTTCGTTTCCCAAACGCATCAATCATCGAGCTGCGTCCCTTTTTGAGTTAGTTCATATTGATGTTTGGGGTCCAAGTCGTATTTGTTCCACTTTAGATTTTCAATACTTTGTTACCTTCATTGATGACTATTTGAGATGCACTTGGTTATTTATGATGAAAACTCGTTCTGAGTTATTTTCTCATTTTCAATCTTTTTATGCTGAAATTAAAAATCAATTTAATGTTTCTATTCATATTTTGCACAGTGATAATGTCCACGAATACTTTTCTACCTTATTTTCTAGTTTTATTTCTCAACAAGGAATTATTCATCAATCATCATGTCTACATACACCTCAACAAAATGGGATAGCCGAGCGTAAAACCGACATCTCATTGAAACTGTCCAGACTTTGCTTCTTCATCAGAATGTTCCACATCATTTTTGGGCAGATGCTGTTCTCACTGCATGTTACCTCATTAATCGCATGCTTTCTTCTGTCTTGCAGCATCGAATTCCTCATCAACTTCTCTTTCCAAATCAATCTTTTTATCTTCTTCCTCCCCATATTTTTGGTTCTACCAGTTTTGTTCATAATCTAACCCCTGGACAAGATAAGCTCTCCGTCAAGTCTCTTAAATGCATCTTTTTGAGGTATTCTCATCTCCAAAGGGAGCATCGCTGCTATTTTCCAGACACCCATCGCTACTTTACCTCTGCCAATGTCATCTTTTTTTGAGGGAACTCCATATTTTTCTTCCTCTGCAGCTTAGACCACTCAGGTGTCTGAAGTTCTTCCTCTTCCCTATTTTGCTCCTCGAGATTTGCTCTCTCTTAAACCTTTTCATGTCTACTCGCGACGTCCCCTGCCACCTTCTATTGATGTTCCTGCCGACTCATCCCATGCCTTGTTGTCTCCATCTGCCACGGGCCTGCCTCCTGCTAGTCCTCCGATTGTCCTGAAAAAAGGTACTCGCTCTACTCGCAATCCCCATCTCATTTATAATTTTCTGAACTATCACCGTTTTTTAGCACCATACTTTGCTTTCATTACTTCTTTATCATCTGTCTCCATTCCTAAGATTGTCTGTGAGGCTCTTAATCACCCTGGGTGGCGGTAAGCGATAGTTGATGAGATGGCAGCTTTGCATTCGACTGGCACATGGGATCTTGTCTCTTTACCTCCTGGTAAAATAATTGTTGGTTGCCGTTGGGTGTTTACCGTCAAAGTTGATCTTGATGGCCAGATTAATCATCTTGAGGCATGTTTGGTCGCGGAGGGGTATACCCAGATATATGGCTTGGATTATGGTAATACCTTCCTTCTGACTGTTAAGATTGCTTCTGTCCGTCCGATCCTTGCTATGGCTGCCATGCATCATTGGATCCTGCATCAATTAGATATCAAAAATGCCTTCCTTCATGGCAACCTTGATGAAGAGATTTATATGAAGCAACCGTCAGGTTTTGTTACTTAAAGGGAGTCAGGACTGGCATGCAGACTATGTCGATCCCTTTACAACTTGAAGCAATCCCCTCGTGCTTGGTTTGGGAGATTTAGCACTGTTATTCAGCAATTTGGTATGATCCGCAATGAAGCAGATCACTCAGTCTTCTATCGCCATACTTCCTCGATCCGTAGCATTTACCTGGTTGTTTATGTTGATGATATAGTAATCATAGGTGATGACCATGATGGAATTCAACAGTTGAAGCAACATCTCTCACACCATTTTCAGATAAAAGATTTGGATAAACTTAAATACTTTCTTGGTATTGAGGTAGCTCAATCTAGCACTAGTATTGCCATCTCATAGAGAGTATGCATTGGATATACTAGAGGAGACTGGCATGCTCAATTGCAAACCCATTGGTACTCCTATGGATCCAAATGTTAAACTTCTACCAAGACGGGGGAGACTCTAGCAGATCCAAGAAGATACCGAAGACTCGTCGGGAAGTTGAATTACTTGACAATTACTAGTCCAAATATTTTCTTTGCTGTGAGTGTGGTCAGTCAATTCCTACAGTCTCCATGTGACAGTCATTGGGATGCTGTAATTCGCATCCTTAAATACATTAAAGGAGCACCAGGCCAAGGATTATTATATGAAGATTAAGGACACACTCAGGTAGTTGGGTACATTGATGCCGACTGGGTAAGGTCTCCTTCTGATAGATGTTCTACTTTAGGATATTGCATTTTCATTGGTGGCAACTTGGTATCATGGAAGAGCAAGAAAGAAAATATTGTTGCCAGATCCAGTGCAAAAGTAGAATATAGAGCTATGGCACTAGCAACATGTGAGCTTATATGGATGAAGCAATCATTTCAGGAATTAAGATTTGGATTAGTGAAACAGATGAGGCTGGTCTGTGACAATCAAGCTGCTCTATACATTGCTTCGAATCCAATTTTTCATGAGAAGACTAAACACATAGAAGTGGATTGTCATTTTATCTGAGAAAAAATTTTATCAGGGTGTATATCCACTACTTTTGTCAACTCCAATGATCAACTACTAGATATATTTACTAAGTCTCTTAAAGATCCTCAGATTAGCTATATTTGTAACAAGCTTGGTGCATATAATTTGTATGCTCCAGTTTGAGGGGGAGTATTAAATTAGATAGCATATTATATTAGATAGCAATCTCAATTTTTTGATCTTATCGGACCTGCAATAAAGTCTGGACCAAGACCAAAAATCTTTATACCAATAACATTCAGCACTTTTACCGCATTGTGTCTGATATAGTTAGTCTCAAAATGCAAAATATGGATATGTCCACCTATGTTGGCCGAATTGGGATCTCAAGGAAGAGTATATGCCTCTCATGCCCGCTACTGCTACTGTTGCTACGCACGAGACCCAAACTGATAAGTAATTCTTGATTTTGGCTCTTCTTGACCTTCCTTCTGAGCTTGAGCCTATCCGTGATCAGCTCCTTGTCAGTGCCACTATTCTGACCTTGGAGGATGCCTTTGTTTGTTTGCTCCGTGTTCAATGTTCTCCAACTGTTTCTCCTCCGATGGTTGATTCTTCTATCTTGGCCTCCTAATCTTCCAGCCACGGGGGCCAAGGTGGTGGATGGAGTAGTGTCCGCACCAAAGGCCAGCATCCTCAGTGTACTTACTATCATAAATTTGACCACACCCAAGACCGTTGTTATGATCTCCACAGCCATCCCCACACTGCTAATATTGCTCAGGCTACTGCTGCTTCACCTCCTGTTCCTGTTTCCTCTGTCGGTCAGTCATCTTCCTCTATTACCTTGACTGGTGCAGATTATGAGAAGTATTTTCAATATCAGATTGCCACCCAATCCTCCACCACTTCCGTCACCCAGATTGGTAACTCTACTACTTTCCTCACACAGTCTTCATCTCTTGGCCCTTGAATTCTGGACTCCAGAGTGATTAATCATATGTCTAGTAACCAACATTTTTTCTCTCATTTTGTTACTTCTCCTTCCCTTCCTAATGTCACTTTAGCTAATGGCTCGAAAACTGTTGCCAAAGATATTGGCCAAGCCCAACCCCTTCCCTCTTTCCCTTTACATTCTGTTCTTTATGTTTCTGAATGTCCTTTCAATCTTATTTCCATTAGCAAATTAACTCGATCCTTAAATTGTTCTATTATCTTTGTTGACAATACTGTCACCTTGCAGGACCAAGGTACGGGATGGATGATTGGTATAGGGCATGAGTTGCATGGACTTTACCATCTCAGTACCCCTCCATCTCCACAAGCCTGTCTCTCGAGAGATTCTCCTTCCATTATCCATAGTCGCCTTGGTCACTCCAATCTTTTAAAGCTTTAGAAGATGGTTCCTAATCTCTCTATTTTGTTGTCTTTAGAGTGTATCTTGTCAGCTTGACAAACAAACCCATGGTTCGTTTCCCAAATGCATCAATCATCGGGCTGTGTCCCTTTTTGAGTTAGTTCATACTGATGTTTGGGGTCCAAATCGTATTTGTTCCACTTTAGATTTTCAATACTTTGTTACCTTCATTGATGACTATTCTAGATGCACTTGGTTATTTATGATGAAAACTCGTTCTGAGTTATTTTCTCATTTTCAATCCTTTTATGCTGAAATTAAAAATCAATTTAATGGTTCTATTCACATTTTGCACAGTGATAATGTCCGCGAATACTTTCCTGCCTTTTTTTTCAGTTTTATGTCTCAATAAGGAATTATTCATCAATCATCATGTCCACATACACCTCAACAAAATGAGGTAGCCGAGCGTAAAAACCGACATCTCATTGAAATTGTCCAGATTTTGCTTCTTCATCAGAATGTTCCACATCATTTTGGGGCAGATGCTGTTCTCACTGCATGTTACCTCATTAATCGCATGCTTTCTTCTGTCTTGCAGCATCGAGTTCCTCATCAACTTCTCTTCCCAAATCAATCTCTTTATCTTCTTCCTCCCCATATTTTTAGTTCTACCTGTTTTGTTCATAATCTAACCCTTGGACAAGATAAGCTCTCCGTCAAGTCTCTTAAATGCATCTTTTTGAGATATTCTCATCTCCAAAGGGAGCATCGCTGCTATTTCCCAGACACCCATCGTTACTTCACCTCTGTCGATGTCATCTTTTTTGAGGAAACTCCATATTTTCCTTCCTCTGCAGCTCAGACCACTCAGGTGTCTGAAGTTCTTCCTCTTCCCTATTTTGCTCCTCTAGATTTGCTCTCTTAAACCTTTTCATGTCTACTCGCGACGTCCCCCACCACCTTCTACTGATGTTCCTGCCGACTCATCCCATGCCCTGTTGTCTCCATCTGCCACGAGCCTGCCTCATGCTAGTCCTCCTATTGTCCTGAGAAAAGATACTCGCTCTACTCGCAATCCCCATCCCATTTATAATTTTCTGAGCTATCACCATTTTTTAGCACCATATTTTGCTTTCATTACTTCTTTATCATCTGTCTCCATTCCTAAGACTGTCTGTGAGGCTCTTAATCACCCTGGGTGGCGGCAAGCGATAGTTGATAAGATGGCAACTTTGCATTCGACTGGCACATGGGATCTTGTCTCTTTACCTCCTGGTAAAATAATTATTGGTTGCCATTGGATGTTTACCGTCAAAGTTGATCTTGATGGCCAGATTAATCATCTTAAGGCATGTTTGGTCGCAAAGGGGTATACCCAGATATATGGCTTGGATTATGGTAATACCTTCCTTTCGATTGTTAAGATTGCTTCTGTCCGTCTGATCCTTTCTATGGCTGCCATGCATCATTGGATCCTACATCAATAGGATATCAAAAATACCTTCCTTCATGGCCACCTTGATGAAGAGATTTATATGGAGCAACCGTCAGGTTTTGTTACTCAAAGGGAGTCAGGACCGGCATACAGACTACGTCGATCCCTTTACGACTTGAAGCAATCCCCTCGTGCTTGGTTTGGGGGATTTAGCACCGTTATTCAGCAATTTGGTATGATCCGCAGTGAAGCAGATCACTCGAACTTCTATCGCCATACTTCCTCGACTCGTAGCATTTACCTGGTTGTTTATGTTGATGACATAGTAATCACAGGCGATGACCATGACGGAATTCAACAGTTGAAGCAGCATCTCTCACACCATTTTCAGATAAAAGATTTGGGTAAACTCAAATACTTTCTTGGTATTGAGGTAGCTCAATCTAGCACTAGTATTGCCATCTCACAGAGAAAGTATGCGTTAGATATACTAGAGGAGACTGACATGCTCAATTGCAAATCCATTGGTACTCCTATGGATCCAAATGTTAAACTTCTACCAAGACGGGGGAGACTCTAGCAGATCCAGGAAGATACCGAAGACTCGTCGGGAAGTTGAATTACTTGACAATTACTAGACCAAATATTTTCTTTGCTGTGTGTGGTCAGTCAATTCCTACAGTCTCCATGTGATAGTCATCAAGATGCTGTAATTCGCATCCTTAAATACATGAAAGGAGCACCAGGCCAAGGATTATTATATGAAGATTAAGGACACACTCAGGTAGTTGGGTACACTGATGCCGATTGGGTAAGGTCTCCTTCTGATAGATGTTCTACTTTAGGATATTGCATTTTCATTGGTGGCAACTTGGTATCATGGAAGAGCAAGAAAGAAAATATTGTTGCCAGATCCAGTGCAAAAGTAGAATATAGAGCTATGGCACTAGCAACATGTGAGCTTATATGGATGAAGCAATCATTTCAGGAATTAAGATTTGGATTAGTGAAACAGATGAGGCTGGTCTGTGACAATCAAGCTGCTCTACACATTGCTTCAAATCTGATTTTTCATGAAAAGGCTAAACACATAGAAGTGGATTGTCATTTTATCTAAGAAAAAATTTTATCGGGGTGTATATCCACTACTTTTGTCAACTCCAATGATCAACTAGTAGATATATTTACTAAGTCTCTTAAAGATCCTCGGATTAGCTATATTTGTAACAAGCTTGGTGCATATAATTTGTATGCTCCAGCTTGAGGGGGAGTGTTAAATTAGTAGCATATTATATTAACATATATTAGAATACATTATGTTAACATATATATCATTGTGTATATTCCCTGTATAATTCTGTGTAGAAAATATATCAATTAGGAGATCAATAGATGTATTATGCCTAGACGGTTCATTGTATCTAGACTCCTATTATATGGTTCATTGTATCTAGACCCTATTATATGATTCATTGTATCTAGACATTTATTGCTCTATATATAGAGCCTCTTGTAACATAAAATATAATACAATCATTTTTCTCCACCTTTACCTATCTCTCTCTCTTTTAGTGTTTCTAACAAAGGTTCTCTCTCCTAGATCGCACCTTCTATAGTTCAGTTCATGCTTGATATATTGAATTATTAGGTTATTGGTGCAACAAACCGACATTTGCAGTCAATAGGACATCTCATAACAAATATGTATATTATACATAATGCCTTGTAGCATGTAAGTACAAAATGAGTAATAACCTGATTCCTGGCCTTAGGACCTGATTGAGCAACTACGTTGTCTATCTTTCTCCATACTATAAAATTTTCTGTGCATTAAAATTTAGTAGCTTATGATTGATTTTATGCATTAAAGTATTTGCTCAATCATCATTTCAATAGATTTTGGTTCTACAGATGACCATATCTTTTTTTATAAACACATCAAACAAGAGCATCTTTTGAATATCAAAGAATCAGATAACTGAATTCAAATGAGGTTTTCTAGAAATCAAGTAAACTAATTAGCAGCATCTTGGCAAATAAAATGAAACATCAAGATGGATGACTGAAACAAATGAATTGTCACATCAATCTTTGGATCTTTTAGCAACATTAAGTAGTTCACCATGACCAGCCATTAGCTTGGAATGTGGATCCAATGAAGTGTAAGTTCATATCATTTTAGGGAATGGCAAACTTAACTCCCAGAAGCTCTTTCAATTCCCAATAAAGTTTGCACACATTCTTCCAGACATATTCACAGTATCACTTCCACAGATAATGATATGTTTCACATAGACAGGTATAATATGGCCTGAGTCATGCTAGTCACATTCAACAGGTAATCAATCAAAGAACTTTAGAAGCCATGAGATCATCAACTCAAAGAATCTGTCAAACCGATGTTCAGTCTGCATGCTTTGTAGCCCCACTAACCTGGAGAATATATTTCTTCCACCATATTGATGTAAAAATGAATTACTCGTAATGGCCACAATGCACTAACAGAAATGGAGATAACTACATGGGAAAAGAAACATAATCAGAAGGAAGAAAGTTTGCAGGCCCAAGCATATTACCTATGTGCAACAAGTATTGCTCTCGACCTTTCAACAGTTCCGTCATGTTGATGTTTGATAATATATGCTCATTAAAAATGGACATGTTTTTCGTTACCAAACAAAAACAATGGATGTGTTTTCATTCTTTATGGGAAATGCTTGCCATGAAGTGATTTAATCTCTTCAAGCAAATCATTGTTCCAACCAGGGTTTGTGTACTGAGCCGGATCGGTCTCTTACCGGTCCGGTTCGGGCCTGTTTTTTCGAAAACGACCCCAAACCGAAAGATTGGTTCGGTTCGGGCCTGTTTTTCCGAAAACGACCCCAAACCGCACCGAACCGCCCGGTTCGGTGCGGTTCGGGCCCATACCGCTCGGAACCGGACGGTATAGCTCGGTTCATCACCGGTTCAGGATGAACCGAATCGTATCGCCCGGGGGACCATTTCACGTGGGGGGGGAGGTGGGGGCCTTTTCACGTGGTGGGGGGGAGGGGAGGGGGGAAAGAAATGGACGTGGCCCATTTCACATGGGGGGAGGGAGGGCCTGGTGCTTTAATAAGCACTAGGCCTCCGGGGGGAGGGAGGGGGGGAGGGCCTGGCGCTTTAATAAGCACCAGGCCTTCAGTGTTCTCTGAGAGTTCTCAGAGAACACCCGTGGCTATGGGCAACCTTGGTCTCAAGTCTCAATGGTTTCGTTGAGACCTAAAAAAATTAAAAAAAGAAGATAAAATTTCGTGAAATTGAAGGAGTGATTTGAGAAGAGGCTGATCTTTGATCGGAAGTAAGATAATCTGTTATTTTGTTAGTAAATATTTTTTTTTATTTTTATTGTTAGAAATAGGATAAAAATGAGGTAAAATGAAAATAGAAGAAAATCATGCCAAAATCTTATGATTTTGGTATGATTTAATTATATGTGATAAATCTTTGGAAGATCTACACGATAACATCAAAATTATTAATTTTTGTTAATTATATATTTTTTAAATATTTTTAAATATTTATTCATTTAAAAATTAATAAAAAAATTAAATTTAAGAAAAAAATCAGAGTTTGGGAACTATGTTTAGAATGATTCGAGCTACTTAAATCTAATCTCAAAATTTTTTTTGAAATATTTAAAATTTAAAAATATTTTTTTTAATTATTTAAATAAAAAAATTAATTATAAAATAAAAAATATATAAAAATAGTATTATATTTTAGTTAATTTAAAAATATTATTTGAAGCATATAACATATTTATTTTGAATTTATAAATTTTAAAATAATTATTAAAATTATTTTAAAATTATATATAATTATTTTAATTATCATTAAACTATCGTGTTTTGTTATACTTGCATATATTTATAAGAAAAAAATTTAAAGCATGACGTTCGTTCACTTTACTTAATCAGCTATTTTATAGTATATATTATTTATATAAAAATTATTAAAAAATAAAAAAATAAAAAATCAGAGTTAGTTTTGAAATTGAGAATAATATTTAGAATGATTCAAAACAATTGAAATATTTGAATCTAACTTGAGATTTTTTTGAAATTCTTTTTGTAAATATTTAAATAGTAAAATATATTATCAAATAAAAAATATATGTAATTAGTGTTATATTACAGTTAATTCGAAATAATTAGTATTTTGTTATACCTGCAGAAATGAGTAAGAAGAAAGACCCAGAGCATGACATCGGTTGGGATCGGCGAGATGCTCTCGACTCGGCATCATTGGAAATGCAAATGGTGAAACACAGAGTTCAAGGAAGGAGGGGTAACTAGGTTGAAGCAGCACCTGGCTGGTGGTTATCCTGATATGTCCATGTGTCAAAAATATCCGTAAAAGGTCCGACAATTAATGAAAAAGCACTTTACTAATTCGAAAGCAGCAAAGAAAAGGACAAAGCAAAAAAGGACCGAAGTAGACCGTCGAGCTGCAGAACCACATTCTTATCACTCTAGAGAGTCAGAGGAGACTTCTGCTCCAGATAATGAGGAGGCACAGATTGAGACTGCCATTCAGGCGAGCTTGGTGGATCAGTACCGGCAGAAGGAGATGGCCCGGTACAAAGAGCGATTCGGACCATCATGTTACGAATCAGAGTCTGGATCAACGACTGGTGCAGGAGAATGAGTTAAGAAGGACTACCTCAGTCAGAGAGCTTGGTGGTAGAGGGAGTAGACGCAGCATGTCTTCTTTGTTGGAAGCTTTTGGCAGTAGGAGGAGGTCCTCCAGAGATATTCCAGCAGGAGCCAGTATTCAGGATTTGGATCCACATGCTTTGTCCAGCAAGGATTCAAAGCAGGAGAGAATTGACAGTACGCTGAAAAAAGATAAGAAGAAGGATATGTGGTGAGCTATTAGATCATGGTTTTATTTCAGTCATATTCCAGCAAATACAGCAGCCAATCCTTACTACCGATTTGCTATTTCAGCCATAGAGGCTGCCGGCCAGGATGTAGATCCTCCAGGACCTAAGGACATCTATGGTCAGCTTTTTGACAGTAACAAAGAGGATTTGCAGAGATTGATTGCTTCTTACAAAAATAAATAGCCTACATACGGTCTGACAGTAATGTGTGATGATTGGACAGGTCCTACCAGATGAAGCATCATTAATTTTTTGACATACTATGATGAAAAAATATTTTTTCGCAAATCAATTGATGCTTCAGATAAGATGCACGATGCCACATATATCCTTGGTCTGATGGAGGAGGTGATTGATTCAGTGGGTGAGCAGCATGTCGTGCAGGTCATCACAGCTAATGGACCATAATATAAGACTGCCGGAGAGTTGCTGATGGAGCAGCGATCGCAGATATACTGGACCCCATGTGCTGCACATTACATTGATCTTATATTGATGGATATTGAAAAGATTTGCAGGGTGCAGCAGATAGTGGAGATTGCCCAGACCATTACTAGATTTATCTAAAACCATACATGGGTTCTTTCATTGATGCGGACGTATACTGGGAGAAAGATCTTACGACCGGATATCACACGGTTTGCTACCAACTCATAGCACTTGATAGTCTTCTTCAGAAGAAAGCAGCCCTATGTCAGATGTTTGTCAGTGCCGAGTGGCAGGAGAGCAGATATGCGAGGGCCGGCACTGATGGAAGTATGTGAAGAACTTGATGACGAGTCAGTCATTTTGGCAGTGGGCTAAGAAGGTAGTGAAGGCTATCAAGCCTTTATATAAGGTGCTTCGCATCGTGGACAGCGAGAGATACCTCCAAATGGACTTCCTATATTACATGATGGAGAGGACAAAGAAACAGATCAGTGAGAATGATCCCAAGCATACTCAAGAATTCATTAACATCATTGAGTACTGTTGGGACTATCAGATGGGTAGAGATTTACATCTAGCTGGTAAGTTTGGATTCAAGAATGTTTTAAAATATTTTTTCGAAGCATGAAAATAAAAGTGTGCTTAATTAGTCTTGAAATTTATCTGCAGCTTATTACTTGAATCCGAGATTTCAGTATACCATTCCGGAGATAGATATGGACAGCGAGCTTCTTGCTGCTCTTTGCAATGTCATATATAAGATAGTGCCCGATCCAGAAATCGCATCGTATCTGCAAGAGGTATGCTAGTTTAAAACAGATGTAATTATTCAACTGAATTCGATCTGATATATTTATAAATAATAAATATATTTTGTTTCAGACGAAACAGTTTAGAGAGGGATCAGACAGTTTTGGAGTCCCATCAGCTGTCGTAAGCAAAAAAACAGATGAATCCAAATAAATTACATATCAATAATGAGCAACATAAATTGATATGTAATTTTGCTTAATAATATCATCAAATTTGATATGTAATTTTGCTTTTGCAGCTGAATGGTGGATTCATTTTGGAATATCAGCAGAAAATTTGAGACATATGGCTGTCCGTATTCTTTCTCAGACGGTCTCTGCTAGTGGCTGTGAGCATAATTGATCCACTTTCATCCTTATCCACAGCAAACAGAGAAATCGTCTGATACAAAAATGCCTCGATGATTTTGTATATGTTCACTACAATCTGAGGTTGAGGCTAAAATGCATTCAAGAGGAAGTTTAGTTGAAATACACTGATTCGATGCTGAATGATTATGCCGACGAGGACGACGATTCGATCATCGGATGGCTTGCAGGTCAGCAGTAGGAGCCAGAACTTGATGAGCCGGGGTCCCCTCCACGACCAGCCAGTGTGGTGGCGAGAGAGATCACGGTGGATCCAGGACAATGGGGAAAAAAAAATATTCCACATAGGATTCCAGCTGATCAACCACAGCCTGAGGGGACACAAGGGATTCATTCATCACATGACTTGCTGTCCGATACATCTTCTCAGAGATTCAAGCGAGAGATGTATAGACGATCCTTCCGACAGCCAGCAAGAAGGCATCCATCCTCCCAATCACAGAAAACTCAGTCACAGAGGAGCACAAGGGGAGAAAGAAAAAAATAGTTGTACGTGCACCACTCTCGAGAGTACAAGAGCTATTTGGCTTAGATACGGATACCAGAGAGAGTGATGATGATACTGGTAGTAGTAGCCATGGATCTGATGATCAAGGAGGAACTGGAGGACAGGAGACCACCGTTTATGAGACACAGCCATAGGGTGATATTCAATTCACCGGTGAGTCTCAGTTTACACATGTCACACAGGATAGAGATCATGGTGGACGAGTTGGTAGAGACCATGGAGAGCCGATTTCATATAGACGACAGGCTCCTAGAAGTCGTCCAGCACACGATGCAGCTGCAGACGATCTTACACGTGGAGTAAGGTCCATGAATGTATCTGCATCATCCTCGCATTATTGATCCTATTATCTGCAGCTACCTTATGATCCATATGCATATGGTGCATCCGAAGCATCGTCTTCTAGTGGTTACTATCCTATGTAGCTTGGAGCATCTTACGGATCAGATTTTGCTACTGGCATATTTGGATGGACTCCTCTACAGCCGTACCATCATCTTGGAAATACTTCTCAGAGCTAGAGTTTTAGTGAGAGGTCTGAGATGTCTTACAATCCAAAGAGGATGCCTTATGGGATGAATATTCGAGAGTACGGTGCAGCTTGGCTAGAGGGTTGAACTGATGTCCCTCCAGACTATGTTAATGATCCAGACATCTACGAGCATCACAGACACTCAACAAGAAATTAAATGCAAAGTAAATCTTAAGGTTCGTATATCAGTTATTGTGCTTTGTACTTAAATATTTAAATATATTTTAATGCATATTTTATGTATTTTTTCTTTAGTTTTAAGATGATATAGTTGAAATATAATGTAAATAAATATATGTCTAATTTTAGATTAAGAGTCTTTGTACCGCTACCTAACTCCAAATTGAACCCAAATATGTCAATAATATGCAATATAATGCCATTTTGAGATTGTATTTATCAATTATTAACTTCAACATCCAAAAAAAAATAAAAATCGAAAAAAAAATTATGTACCGGTATCGAACCGTATGCTTTGGCGTATCGTGTGTCGGTACGGTATAATATCGGTACCATACCAGGCCGGCACCGGCACGCCGTCCGGTACTGGTACAGGAACCTTGGTTCCAACCTTAAAAATAATTGGATCGGATAAAGATCAAAGAGCTGCTTTGGTCTTTTTCTGTTGTGAATTTTTATCAGTTTTCTTTCAAAAGATTGATCCATTATGTTAATGGCAGGAAGCTCTTCTTAGGTCTCTCAATTGGGAACACTCCTTAACATTCGAAAACATAAGTAATCAGAGATGCATCAATCTAGCCTGATCATTTTCAATACTTGAAGAGATACTAGTGTTCCTTAGGTGAAAAGAGAACAGGGAAGACCTGTAGAAATAAAAATAAAAATCAACAACAT
The DNA here is from genome assembly GCF_000442705.2 of Elaeis guineensis. Lineage (NCBI taxonomy): Eukaryota > Viridiplantae > Streptophyta > Magnoliopsida > Arecales > Arecaceae > Elaeis > Elaeis guineensis. Next base: position 132,919,024 of record NC_025997.2, on the reverse strand, counting down.
GTATGACATAATAGCATACAGTTGTGCTGCTTCTGCATTTTGCAATTTGCCCTCACGCAACACATTATTCTCTGTCCCTCATTTCACATGCGATCAGTCAAGATATAATGTTGTTCCGTGAGATGTGAGAAAAATTTGTATGTTACAGCATTGCTCCATCAACAACTGCCTTTTTTATCAGGCGGCCAGGGAATGTAAAACTTGTACTCTTTCGAGGTATTTGAAGTCCATGTTTATTTCATGAAACTATGCCGATGAATATTGATAATATACTGCCATTCCCTTTAAACTTTGAAAGTTTGAATGCAATCAAGATACTACATCTTACTCAACAGACCAATCAAAGGATCACTACTTAAATAGGTCTAGAATCTATAGATCTCATTCATCTGATTGCATGATCCTAGCCACCAGACAGTGTCTGTTTTTTTCCTCTGAAAGTTTCTAAACACTCCTACATGAAGAAGAACATCCAAGCTTTGGACAGGAATAATCAATTAGTGACAATGTTATTGTACGACAATCAATTCAATACATATATAATACTAAAGTCACTCATAATGAAGTTCACCAACAAGAGCAGAAATGCTGTATACCTGCTTATATAAGAATATCCAATCAAAATGGAAGTTATTATATGATGAGACATCATTATAAAGAAATCTTTGCAGGTTTCCCATGCAACGAGAGCACCGATGCTCTATATGTGGAACCACATTGGCACATGTACAAAAGCATCAATGAAAGCCTAACCAAAAGGGGGAGACAAGAATTAGTAGTCATGTAACTTTAGAGCATGCAATGCATGAGGTCAGTTTAAAAGTGATATTTAGATCTTTCCGCACAAACATTACATGGCCTTCTTTACTAAGAAGATGGAGATAAGGAAATGACAGAAGTCCTGATTTGCCTTTGACACTTTTCAATAACAACAAGGTCATTTTGCAGTGTTTTTTTTACATGAGCGATTGAGGAAGTAACCGGCAGAAAAGAACTACAAACTTGACACAAAATAGGATGAGTCCTCTACAAGACCAAATATATGGTGAATGAGTCCAAAATGGTGTAATATATGATAACCATAATTCTGAGGTCTTGTGTGGACAATGCTAGTTGTCCTAAATTCCAGATGTGAAATTAGTTGATACTCATATCAATAAGACATACAAAACCTTCCTGCATGTCTCCTAAATGAACTGTTTTTCTTAAAAAGTGAACACCATCTCTCTAGAAGTTCAGCAGGCTTTGCATTTCCCAATAGAAACCAATTACATTTCGAGGGGAAGGAAATATTACTTTAACAGAAAACTAAGCTCTAAATGACATATTTGATGATGAAATCATTTCAGCGAATCCCTCAGTCCATATTCTGCATCTTGGTTTGGTGACTAATCATTTTTCATAAAAGGCCATATTCAAGGGCCAGTAGATCTTTGATTCATACTAGTTTCCCTGCTGCTGTCTAATTGAAAATAAAGATTGTTCCAAGGCAGGAGGGGGGGACAAACTAGAGAGGAAGAGAATGACCTAATTATATGTCATATATATTTCTGCAAGAGTTATGATATTTGGCCAGTTACGTTATCAATCTAATAAATATATAAATTAAAGAATTTTTCATGTATAAGCAATGGATTGTCCAATACATGACCTACTCTACACTGTTTTCTTATAATACATGATTCATATTGCTATTTGACTTCTAATAAATGTTAACTTGTATTATTATGTGAGATGGATAATATTTTGGTCAAATAAATCCAGACAGAAGCTGTAGGAACTCTCCACTTTAGCTGTTAAGGAACAAATATGGTGTTCTACAGGGCACAATATGCATAGGAAGCTATATTTCCTTTCATTTCCTTCTTCCCTCCCTCTAAGTTAAATGTAAATATTTTTAAAATTTGTTTGATGAAGAACAGCTGGAAAAGCAATTAAATGCTGTAGTTAAGAAAGGTATATTAGATAAATGAAAAGTAAAGCTTATCGGCCAAACAAATATGTACCAAAGAATCAAAAAGCCAAGTTTCTTTATACCTAGCAAACCTATTTTGCCTAGTAGGTGGATTTATTATGAAGATTGAGGACAGAGAAGTGCTTAGATACAAAAACTAAGACCTAGTAATCATTTCTCATACAGATAATGTTAGCAGTTTGATCTGCAAAAGTTTGCAGCATAATTTCTCCATATGCTACATTCTTGGACACAAGGCTAGAGCAAGGATTTAAGTCCTAGCGAGACGTTCCGTGGGACACTGGGATAGAATACCATCCCATGTATCGAGACAGGGCCATCCCCCTAGCACCCCAGCATCCCGATCAGGATATCTTGAACATCCCCTATCCCAAATGTCGAAACAGGGCAGGATGGGGACACATCCTGTTCCATAGGAAAACTGGGACAACCCCATCCTGCGGGATTGAAAATATTGGGCTAGAGAACTATCTTTCTAACCTTTAAGCATTGTTGCACATATTAAAAAAAAATGTTCAGAAGCATACAAGGCATGCGAGTCAGTGTGCAGCCAAAAGAACTTGTACATTATGTGAAAGGTTAGAGCTATCTAGCGAACATCATTAGTATAGTCATGAGCTTAAAGAATTGCATACAATCCTACCATAAGCAACAAAAAATTATAGACTCGCCTCAGTTCTTGATTAGGCCACCCTTTAAAGTATTGCTTTGTATCCAATGACCAAGGCTCCTGTTTGATGATTGATAGAACCCACAATTGAACGCTAACATAATATGTGAGCTTCCACATTGTCTCAGAACACTTTGCAGTCCTTGACTGTCTGGCCTCATCATTGATCAGCAAAGCTCTCAATAATATTATAGCCAATGGCTGAAAGTGAACCATGCATGTGTGTAAGTTTCAAAACAGCAAGTTGTTGACTACTTTCACATTGAAAATTTGCTTCAGCATATAAAATTGACTCACAATCAAATGGAGCGTTGCAACACAGAACAGACCATTACTCCAAGTAACAGCAATGGCTAGATTTAAAACTTTGATATTATGCAATTTGCAAAAGCTTTTCATAAAAAAATAAGTAGCATTACCCAAGTAGTTAAGCAGGTTGCAAATGACGTGCACTGGTAGATATGGTAATTTTTCTTAGAGAAGCCCAGAAAAATATTTGATTGTCACTAAAGATCAGATTACAAGGACTATAAATTATCATACACGGCGACTGATCAAGCTTTTGCAAGCCCAGACCTGATTTACCAGTGAACTGACCTTAATTACCAGCATACATTTGATTATCAAATTAACGCCAACTGGTTCCTCTTGATATTTCAAGATCCACCATTAGATACCTCTCTGCAGACATTTTGATTCCAAGGCAAAGCTAACAACAGGCACCTGTATGATTGCATCATCAGACAGATGAAGATGTGATCTAACAGATCCAGAGCTCCATATGTGCAACAAACAAAGTTGTGGGCATACATGACACATCATGCAGACCATATAGAAATTATCGGATTTTCAGGAACGATTATTTGGTGAGCCAAATGATCCATGTCGTGACCTGAAAAGTCACCAAGGTTGTGATTTCAGAATTCAGACATGTTTGATGAGCATCTGATTTTTTTCCCCCTTTCCTTTTTCTCATCGATTATTTTCCTGTCTTCAAAATAGCGTAAGCTGAGAAAAATCAGAAGTCAGGTCGGTCATGCTAGGAATTACAACAACCAAACCAACCTACTGCCGGCCTTCCCTCCCTTTCTGCGTGAGCTTGAGATGTTGTTGTCGGATGTTCCTGATAACCCTATCACAACATTTAGGCGAGTATACATTCGTTTTCTCATCTACCTTGGCCTGGCTAAAGAGAAAAATATAGTTATTAAATCGCCTCCCATTACGGATCGTTCAAGTGTTCGAGAACCCATACATCTCTGGGCACTTCTCCGTTTCCCAGAGAAAAATAATCTAAAGCAAGAGAGGAGAAATCTGAAACGAACGGAGCAGCAGCAGCAGCAGCAGCAGCATTTGGGATTGGTGTGTTTGGTACCTTGTAGACGAGGCGGTCGAGCAAGAACCTGGCGCCCAAGAACCAGACCGCGAAATAGAGTACGATCAAGAGATCCAGGACACCTCTCGTGAGGCCCCAGATCGGTCCCATGCCCGCGGAGAAAGAGAACGAATCAATCCAGCGGAGCAGCGTCAGCGTCAGCCCTCCAAAGGCGAAGGCGGCGGCGGCGGCGGATCACGAAGATGATCTCCCCCGCATCGCCATCGCACACGCACACAAATGAGACCCCGGAGTAGAGGAAACAAGATATACAGAGAAAGAATAACAATAGCAATAAGAATAGCAAATGGATATTAATAATCTAATATCTATCTAATATATATATATATATATATATACTTTCCTCAGCGCTCGTTGAGAAGCCTCCGCCTATTGTTCTTTCCTCAACGCACTGCGTGCCACGTGTTCTTTTTCTGTTCGCGAAAGCATGCGGAGATCTATTGAGAAGGAGCCCTATAGAGGCACAGCAGCTGAGGATCGGTGCGTGGAAGCTCCCGGAATCTCGCACTGAAGGAGCCTTTGACGCGATCCATCGCCTGCAGGGGAGGGTGGTCCCAATGGTGGGAATGGAAAAGGGCCGAGTGGAAACTCGGCGAAACACGGGGCCATTCAAACAGCAGGCTAATGGAAATCACACCAATGCTTAGTGGTGGGCCGAGGGGTGCAGGTTACGGGCACTTATTTTGATGCGGCGGAAGGGAAGAGATTAATAATGAACATGAATATGATACCAGATCCATGGTGTGAGAGTTGCACTGGACTGTTCCATCTTTTTGAACTATAATGTGGATGCATCAACAAGACTTTTCTCATGCTACTCAACTCAAGGGCCAAATGTGTGTCATGTTAGCTTGCACCACCACAGAACGAGAGAAACAGAGACTCAAGGCTTATAATATAATATGTCATTTTCTTTCTTTTTGAGTATTACCTTTGTGAGATAGAAGGTAGTGTTTTGAAAATTTGGATAGGAGTTATGTTTGGAATCATAGAAATTAATTTTAAAATAGAGATTTTTGCATTAAGATTAAAAAAAATAGATATAATAAAATATTTATACACACTAAAATAGATAAACATATATTATTTAGAATCATAAATATTTTAAATAGATAACATGCATGAATCATAGATATTTTTAAAATACATATGAACATAGACTTAAGGCTCATATATGGTGTTATATATCCTTTTCCTTACTTTTTAAATGTTAGCTTTGTGAGATAGGAGGTGGTGTTTTAAAAGCTTGGGTAGGAATTATGCTTGGAATCATAGAAATCAGTTTTAAAATGAAGATTTTTCGCATTGAGATTAAGAAAAATAGATGTAATAAAATTATGCATGCTAAAATAGATAAATATGTATTATTTAGAATCCTAAATATTTTAAATAGATAACATGCATGAATCATAGATATCTTTAAAATACATATAAACAAAGACTCAAAGCTTATGGTGTCATATATCCTTTTTTTTTTTACTTTCTGAACGTTAGCTTGGTGAGATAGGAGGTGGCATTTTGAAAGCTTGGGTAGGAATTATGTTTAAAATCATAGAAAGCTGTTTTAAAATGGAGGCTTCTACGTTGGGATTAAGAAAAATATATATAATAAAATATTTATACACACTAAAATAGATAAATATATGTTATTTAGAATCATAAATATTTTAAATAGATAACATGTATGAATCATAGATATTTTTAAAATACATATAATAAACTAGTAATATTTAAATTATGAGGAAAGAAATCTGGCTTTCCTAGAATAATATTCATACGGCTGAGCAATTAATGTCCTTATGTCCGATTGAAGGCCAACAGTGAGACCATGAGAGCACGAGCGAGTGAGATCTACTCTTAGGTTGCATTTGGTGCATCACCAGACAATCTTAGAAGGTAATATGAATTACTTTCAATATAGATTGCCACAATTAAATTATCAATAATGTTGATTACTGTATTTGATATATATATAAGTAATGTTGCAGTAAAATTACTGAAAATCTTGATTGATATGTTTGGTATGACAATCAAATTATCGGTAATATAAAATTAAAATTTTAAAATATCCTCTTAATCTTATAATAATATTATTATATTATATTATATTATATTATATTATTATATATAATGATATTTATATAATTATTATAATATTATATTATGATATTATAATAAATTATTATAATATAATATATTATTTATTTTAATAATATAATACTATAATATATTATACTATATTATTACATATAATAATATTATATTATATATTATGTTATATTAATAAAAGATATTATTACAATATATTATAAATTAATATATTATAATATATTATAATATAATAGTATAACAATATAATTAATATCTTGTTATATAGAATATTATTTATATAATATATATTACAATATATTAATATAATATATAATATTATATGATAATATAATAATAAATTATTATAATATAATATACTATATTGTTATATATAATAATATTATATTATATACTATATTATGTTAATATAAGATATTAATATAATATAATATATATTATTATAATATATTATAATAATATATAGTAATATAATATTATATTATGAAATTATAATAAACTACTATAATATAATATATTATATCATATTATTTTAATATAATATACTAATATAATATATTATACTATATTGTTATATATAATAATATTATATTATATATTATGTTATATTAAAAAAATATATTATTATAATATATTATAATATTCATATATTAATATATTACAATATATTATAATAAAATAATATAACAATATAATTATTATATTATTATATAGAATAATATTTATATAATATATATTACAATATATTAATATAATATATAATATTATGTGATAATATAATAATAAATTATTATAATATAATATAATATACTATATTTTTATATATAATAACATTATATTATATACTATATTATATTAATATAAGATATTAATATAATATATATTATTATAATATATAATAATAATATTATTATAATATATAGTAATATAATATTATAATAATATAATATAATAATAATATAATATAATATAGTATAATTTATTGTTATATATAATAGGATTTGTATAATATATATTATAATATATTATCATATACTATATTATTGTAATATAATATAGTTACTGTAAAAATATAATAATAATATAATAATAGTATATTATATTATAATATATTATATCATATTATAATTATATATAATAGGGGGAGGGTGAGAGTCGCTGGGGGAGAGGGGTGGAGAGATAGATTTTATATAATTTTTTTAGGGATAATTTTATCCAAAATTTTTTTTACAACATTGCCAAATAAGTGGTAATCTGGATAGCCACCTCTTTCCAAGACAATCTAGATTACCTCTTAAGAAGTAATATGGATTGCCACCCAAAAAGTATATCAAACACAGTAATCCGATGGATCCACTTTAAATTACCAGTAATCTGGATAGATTGCTAGCTGTTGCGGACAAAGGCTCGGCCCGTCATATGAGGTATTATCCGCTCTGACCCATGGACCTCACGGTTTTATCCTTTAAAAGGCGCTTCATATGAAAAAGATTTTTTTCTCCTTATAAGCGCGAGTCCCTCTTGACTCACAATCGATGTGGGACTATTAGTACCCTCCACATTATTAGAACCACAACAGAGCCCCCAGTCAAGGGAGACTCTGATGTGTACAGTCCGAGGAGCCTCACAGTCAGTCGAGACAGACCTCAGCCTCAGAAAATCGAGATGGACCTCGACCCCTTCCTGGCTGCCATTGTTGCGGATAAGGGCTCGGTCCATCACGTGAAGTATTGTCCGCTCTGGCCCATGGATCTCATGGTTTTGTCTTTTAAAAAATGCTTCACGTGAGAAAAATTTTTTTCTCCTTATAAGCGCGAGTCCCTCTTGACTCACAACCGATGTGGGACTATTGGTGCCCTCTATATTATTAGAAGCACATCGGTTGTGAGTCAAGGGAGACTCGTGCTTATAAGAAGGAAAAAATTCTTTCCACGTGAGGTGCCTTTTAAAGGATAAAATCTTGATGTCCATGAATCAAAGCAGACAATACCTCACATGACGGACCGAGCTCTTATCCATAATACTAACTATTAAATGCAACTTTAAAAGTATTAAGATTCTGGTCCATCCACTTCTTTGAAATTGAAACTACAGTTGATGTATCGATCGCTGGTTCAAAAAAACCATGGATGAAAGTTGATATTCTTGTCAGAGTATTTCCGAAATCAAAGGTGACATTGGTCAATGTAACAAAATTACCATATTTGATTATGCCCAGTGATCATATATGATAATGATTCTAAATTATTTTTACTTTTTAAATTATTATTGAATTTAGTGGCATTGAACCCACCTTAAGATAGGAGTGTTGGATCGGAATTTAGAGACAAAGATATCCCTCTATCCGGTGAAAAAAAAATCACTTTCAAAAGTATCAATTTTTGAAAAAGAAAATTTTTTTATCAGGGAAAAGAATTGATGATCCTATTAAAAAATATATATATCTTTTAAAATTATTTTAATAGATTTTGATTAATTTTGATCTTGCTGAATGAGCCTGGAATGATGGTTCGGATAATTTGATTTATGTTAATGTATTTTTTTCATTATTTATTTAAGAATTTTATTTAATAATTATAAAATATATGAAATATATCAGAGATAATTTTAGCACAGTAGTGATCTTAAATTTCCACCGGTTAATACGTCATGATGATTTAAGATTCCATTTGGGTCACAAATGCGGCTTTAAAGGAAGGAATCCTTCGGTAACCACCACTGATTAGGGGGAAGGTCTGGAACCGCTGACGAAAGTCAGAAACAAAAGGATATGCAATTGTCTAAAGCTGCATCACTCTTTCAGTGCAGCATAACGCATGCACTGGCACTTGGACTATACAACTAGATGACATGAAGTTCAACAAAAAGAAAAATCATATGTAACAATGAAATCTTAACATATCTTAGACAATTACTAAAGATTATTTGCTCGGTCGATTCCAAAAAAATCTCAAGCATCACTCAGCATTATTAGACGTCATGATCATGGATCAATTTCACATCTAACCATTTAAGCTTTCTTTTGTTTTTTAAATATATGGATCAATTCAGGCACTTCCTCTGAGGGTTGGTAGTGGAGTCCACCTCTCGGTGTGGGATATCATCTACCAACCGATTAGAAAGGATGGTTTGGAGATTCAGTCCCTTATGGCTCGACGTGAGATCCTGATTGCTCGTCATGCAGCCAGACTTCTGCTTTAGCCGAACTCCATGTGGAGTGAGATGATGCGAGCCAAGTATAAGTATGACTCTTAGACAGCTAGTTCTGTCATTCAGGTTGGACGGAGGGACTCCTTCATGTGAAAGAAAATCTGTTTGCAGGCCTAGGTCAACTTCGACAGCAGTGTGGGAGATTCCAGAGGTAGTGCTAGCTTTGTCATCCATGGCCCCGACTCCAGATTTGTGGCAACTGGCGGGTGTCCTCTTTTTGATTGTACCATTTCTATAGCTGAGCTACGGGCGGCCTGGCAGGTGTTTCCTTCGTGCTATTGCGATTGCAGATGGAGAGACTGATGGTAGAGGATGATTCATCTATAGTTATCAACTGATTGCGAAAGCAGTCGAGGGTCTGAGATGCTCATCTTCTCCTCAGTGATGTTTGGTGTCTTGTACAGGATTGCTCCTCGACTGACTTCAGACACATTTATTATGAGACCAATAGTACGACGGACTGGGTGGCCTCCTTTATGGCTGAGCACTCTGAAGGAGTTGTGTAGATTGACTTAGCTGAGGTGCTGCGGGTACTCCATAATACTCTTTTTTTCGATCTTTTTGATTGTATTCATATTCATAATATATTCATATATATCTTTTTGATTGTATGCGATCTTTTTGATTGCATTCATATTCGTAATGTATTCATATATATCTTTTTGATTGCATGTATGTGTGTGTGTGTATGTATGTATGTATGTATGAATGTGTATATATATATATATATATATATATATATATATATATATATATGTATGTATGTATGTATGTATGTATGTATGTATGTATGTGTATATATGTATGTATATATATATATATGTGTGTGTGTGTGTGTGTGTGTGTATGTATATGTATGTATATATATACATATGTATGTATGTGTGTGTGTGTATAGATACATATATATATATATATATATATATATATATATATATATATATATATATATATATATATATATATACATATATATATATATATATACATATATATACATACATACATATATATATTGTTGTGGCCAATCTCCGAATGCCTCTGACTCCAGTGAAGAATAATTTGTAAAAAAAGTCCACACTGATCGGAGTTGTGTTCGGCTGGGATCCTTCAATACCTAAGTCAGCGAAAAATGGTGAACAGGATAGTTGAAAGTAGATTTCATCAGAATAACAGTCCAAAAGTGTCTTACCATCGTTGTCCCCTTACCTCCCTTTTATAGGCAACTTAGGTGTAACCGTCGAACATGTAGAGTTTCGCTTTTTATGACACTACAGAATAGTTAACCCCTATTATCGGACCATAATCATGGAGCTAGTGGGCAGTTTATGTCCACCAACAATCATAGTATATAGTTGTTATCCATGATTGTGGTATTGTGATTGTAGGCAGTCAACTATTAGTTAGTCGACCATTATGATATTGGTTCGATCATGAAGATGCTACTTCAGCCATTATGATCAGTCAGCCATGATGGTCAATCGATCATTAGGCAGTCAGCTATGAAGATGCAGCTTTGATCATGATGGTCAGTCGACTATGACGGTCAGTCGGCCATTAGGCAGTCGGCCATGAAGATGTTGCTTCGGTTATGATCGTCAGTCGGTCATGATGGTTAGTCGGCCATGATGACATTGCTTTGGTTATGAAGATGCTACTTCGATCATGTCAGTCGGTCATGACAATCAGCCATATCAGTCGATTGTGGCAGTCGGCCATGTCAGTCGTGAAGGTTGTGAATCGCTCTTTAGATCGATCAAACTTGGCACAGCAGAATTCAAAAATTTTTTCGATCCGACATCTGAAATATGGATCAAAAGACAGATTGTTAGTCCAAATTCAGCATCTATTAAAATAATTAAAATAATACTCATCACCTTGTGTGTGAAGACGATCTCCGTGGTCCGATGATTGTCGTATGGTTGAGGTCCATTGTTGAGCCATACAAGTATCTGGTCTCTATAGGTATCCACTCAGACCTTCGTCTAGGATGCTTTATCCAGATCTAATCCACCTACTCTAAGGTGGATTGGAGCTCTTGATCAGTGATGATCTGATCTCCGAGGTGGCTGACGGATTAACCTTTGATGCAGCTTTTCTCCTTCCTTTGGTGGGACAATACATGAACTCTTTCAAGCGAACAAGGAATCAGCCCAACACCTTTGGGTGTGAGGTATGGAGGGAGCCTACTCTAGGCATGTGGATATGGAAGAGAGGAGGAGGTGGAAAACTAATAGGGTTTCAGGATCTAAAAATAACGAATACCGAACCCTTTACAAGGAGAGTTTTTACAAATCCTTAAACCCTAATTCATGGAACGACTCCTATTTGAATTTTCAATTCAAATGGTGCTGTCCCAACCACCTAATCCATAAGGGCATCGGCCCTTAAAGTTCTCCATGCAGAAAAGGAGGGACGGAAACCCTTCATTTCTTCGATGATTTTCTTCGTACAACATTTTGCATGAGAGAAACAGATAGGGGTTCGGAGTTATTCGATTGAATTTGGATAGGATCTCATCCTAACCACTTGTTTTGAATTTGAACCTTTAAAATTCAAAGTTTAGCTTTAAATGTATAACTCCTTAACAACTGAATTTAAATTTAAACACTTCAAACTTAAATTTAATTCAAATTTAAATGGAACAACCTCTTATCCTCATCCCTTCTCCACTGGGGCATGCCCCCATTTGATATTCAAATGGGACGTGCACCCCTTTATTCTCTCGGGAGAAATCATCGATAAAAAAGTATTGGCGCCCCTCCTCCGTATCCTTTCTTTAAGACAATAATAACAACCCATTCAAAATTGAATGGGTAACATCCATGTCCAGAAATCACATTTTAAATTTGAATCAAATTCAAATTCAATTGCAGGACCAACTATTGGTGCCAAATTAAGAGTCCAATTGGATTAGGCTTAACCCTATCTTATAAGAAAACCCAATCAGGAGAAATCTGGGTCAAATCATGTGCTAGCATGGATACCTTAGATCTAATTGGACCAATTGAGTCCAATTGAACAATCCTAGATTAAAGTCCTCTGTTGTGTGATCTCATAAGTTCAATTTTACATGGTAATGAGACATGTTGTGATCTCTATTATCAACATCATTGAAACTCTTTTTGATGGATCAGAACTCTTTTTAATTTAGTCAATTAGAATTATCGATTATCAAAATAATTCTAATTGATCCCATAATCCATCAGTGATACCTAAGAGTATGTAGTGGTAACCCATCAAAATTGAATAAGAATCTCTAGATGCAATTACCATGTGATTCGATTCTTCTAGTTTCGATAGAATCGAGGTTAAGGTAAACTCGTCAAACTTCATATCTGTCATATGATAGAATCATTCAATTCGAGTCCGATGTAAAATCCAATAAAAACTCTTTTCTATCTTTCACACTGTCATGGTTATGGGTTTATGGACTCAATCTCATGATCTACATAGGACTACTCCTCTTCTACCGAGGTCGATAGATCCAATCTTGGTGCAATATAATTTTTACAATGAACATACTGCAGCCAACATACATCTCAAGACTCCATATAGCTAAGAGACCGAGTTATAGTGTAGTCAAACTACAGCACCCTCAAGATGAACTGTCGATGCATTTCAGGTCAGAGAACTAGACACACAACCGCAGCTATGAACAAGTCACTGACAAGAAGGTAGATATCATTGTGACTATTTTAATTGATCATACTCAGTACCCTTATTCTTAACAAGTACCTATACTTTTGCTCTGATATCTCCACACCGTAGATTCAAGATTCATCTATCCGAAGAAAGTGATCATATATCAATCTTCTGGATTGATCACCATTTCCATGATGATCCTATGACTGAAAGTAATTTATGAGTTAACTAAGATTAACACATATCTCAAATTCTCAACTCTTGAGTATATATGTTATCTTACCCATTAACCCAATGAATGATTCATAGACACTTTAAATAAAATGTGAATGAAAATAACTCTATTTTTATTAATATTCAAAGTTAAATTATAAATTATGCCCTAAAAGTGTTTTACATGTGTAAGCTAATATGGCTTTTAGGGCATATATCTAACAGACTTTCACTTAACCTAAAGTCAATTGACAACAAATCTAAGTTCCATCTTCTTAAGATGAGATTCAGTCTTTTGCTGGCTTAACGACTTCGTCAGTGGGTCAGCCATGTTGTCCACGGTGTCGACTCTCTTGGCCCTGATGTATCCTTTCTCGAGGTAATCACGGATGAGATGGAACTGCCGCTCGATATATTTGGATTTCTGATGAGACCTATGCTCCTTAGTTAGGGCATGGTGCCGTTATTGTTATAGTAGAGAGGGATGGTATTTGATGGCATCACTCCTAGCTCTGCAACAAATTTTTTGAACTAGAACACCTCCTTCGCAGCCTCCGATGCGGTGATGTATTCTACTTTCATAGTAGAGTCTGCTATCACAGTCTGCTTGAAATTCTTTCAGCTGACAGCAACACCATTGCATAAGAAGATGCTTCCTGATATCGAATTTTGATCATCAATATCAGACATGAAGTCTGAATCAGTATACCCTTGCACTTTGAGTTCTTTATTTCTAAAGATTAGAAATATATCTTTAGTCCTTCTCAAGTACTTAAGAATATATTTCACAGAAGTTTAGTACTTTTTATCTAAATTCGATTGATATCTGCTTATGATACTCACAGCATAAGTGATATCAGGTCGTGTACAAAGTATGACGTATATGAGACTCCCTATAGCCGAAGTATAAGGGATCTTGCTCATACGTTCAATCTCTTCCGATGTGTTGGGGTACATCATTTTGGAGAGATGAATGTCATGTCAGAAGAGTACCAAACCCCTCTTGGAGTTCTCCATACTGAACTTTTTTAGCACCTCCTTAATGTACATCTTCTATGACAATCGTAGCATCCTCCTAGATCTATCTCTATAGACTTTGATCTCCAAAATGAAGAATGTCTCTCCTAGGTCTTGCATAGAAAACTCTTTAGACAACCAAAACTTAATCGAGGTCAATATGAAAATATCATTCTCAATCAGGAGGATGTCGTCTATATATAATATGAAGAAAATAACAGCACTCTCACTGACCTTCTTGAAGATACACAGCTCCTCCTCATTCTTGATGAAACCAAACAATTTTATTACATTATAAAATGAGCATTCTAGCTCCGAGATACTTGCTCTAGTCTATAAATAAATTTTTACTGTTTGCAAATCTTGTGATCATCATCACTGAAAGTGAAATCAAGCAGCTGTTCCATATAGATATTTTCCTCAAGATACCCATTCAGAAAAGTCGATTTACATCCATTTGCTATATTTCGTAGTCGAAATACACTGCAATGGCAAGCAGTGTGCAGATGGACTTAAGCATGGCTACGGTGAGAAAGTTTTCTGATAGTCAACACCTTCATGCTGACTATATCCTTTCACCATGAGCCTAGCCTTAAAGGTCTCTATCTTTCCAGATGCACCTATCTTTCTCTTGAACATCCATTGACACCCAATAGATATAATACCTTTAGGTATATCTACTAAGGTCCAAACTTGGTTTGAGTGTATTGAGTCAATTTCTGATTTCATTGTCTCTAACTATTTCTCAGAGTTGATATCTGATATCACCTTTGTTGGGTATAAAATAACCCCAGTCGAAGTTCGTAAGAGGCCAACCCTCCCAGGACTCTTCCTGCTTTCGATCTTGTGTGGTGTCTTTCTGAACTCCCCCTGCCGTCCGAGCTTTCACAGTACCGTTCGGACTCCTCAAGCAGTCGAGCTTCCACAGTGTCCTCCAGATTTCTCCAGCGGACGAACTCCTACCGTACCCTCTGGACTTCTCTGATAATGAGCTCTTTCAGTCGTCTATCGGACTGCTCCAAATGCTCTCTGGGTTTCACTATCAGTCGATTTTCTATAGTGATCGACTACTCTCAGAATCTCTTTCAGACTTCTTCCTGTCACGATCGACTTTATTTTGAGCTTCTTCCAGACTTCATCAATGTTCGGACTTCTCCAGCAGCAGAACTTCTACAGTAACCAGACTCCATCCAAGCTTCTACAGTGGTTGATCGCCTTTCGAATTTCATTCGAGCTTCTACAGTAAGCAAATTTCGTTCGAACTTCTATTGCAAACAGACTTCAGCCGAATTTCTACAATAAGCGGTCTCCATCCGGGTTTCCACGGTAATCGATCTCCATCCGAGCTTCTACAGTAAGCGGCCTTCTTCCGAACTTCTGCAAGAACCAGACTCCGTCCGAACTTCTACAATGGATGGATTCCAGATGGACTTCTCTAGCAATCGGACTTCAGTCAGATTTCTCCAACAGAAAGTTTTCGTCCGGACTTCTACAGCAGATAACTTTCGTATGCAGCATCAACATATAAGGCACCCAATAACAGTTAACCCGTCAGCAACCTCGAAAATATCCGAGCTTCTCTTAGATTGCTGAGATAGAGAGCTATTTTGCTCCACCAGACATCCCAACCGAGCTTCAGCCGTCCGGCCCGAACTTTCTGGCAAGTCGCGACAACGGATACCACTCCACTCTCTGTAACAAACTCCACGTGGCCCCACCACTCTCCAGTAAGTCGCGACAACAGACACTACTACTCTCTGTAACAAACTCCACGTGACCCCGAACGGTCCACTATCAGATAGTTATGGACGTCGCTGTCAATCGGTTACGCTCTCCTGTCTATAAAAGAGACCCCCCAGATACGTTCTCCTCTGAGCTCTAGGCACCATCTCTAAATTCTGCTAAAATTTCATTCGAGTGCTCCATTTCTGTTGAAGCAGAGTACTGACTTGAGCGTCGGAGGGTCTTGTCGGAGCACCCCCAACTCCGATTTAGACTTCCCTTGTAGGTTCCGGTGGCGACCGTGATCCCTTCGACTCCAGCTTCATCCGGCATCGATGGAATTCTGCACCAACAGAATTGACGCTAGAGGGAGGGTGCTGTGTCTTCGCAGGACCCTTGTTCTTAAAGGAGTACTCAATGAAATTGTCTCCGATCATCTTCTTCGATATCTTCTTCTTCTTCTCTGGCCAGATCCCAACCTGATGCCTCCCTGAAAGGTATCCATCAGGCGATCTACGACCTCCATGGCCAGATCTCAACAAGATCCACCAGCTCCGACCTCGTCTCCAATTTTCCAGGCTCCTCCTCCGGCAATGGCAGTCGGCATGGAGCAGTTCGAACTGTTAGTTCAGCAGGTCAGAAGCCTCACCGAAGTGGTGCAGGCCTTGCAGCAGCAGCAGCAGCAGCCGCAGGCATCTGTGCGGCTGGAAAGAGCATCGTCGGAGTTTCAGAATCCGATGATCGGGTGGCCCACTTGGGCCAGTCGCCTTGTATCCCCCGGAAAGGGGAAGAAGAAGGTGGAGAGTCCTTTGTCTGATCACGATTCCATCCTCGGAGGGTCCCTACCTCCATTCTGCCAGAAGACCCACAAGATTCGTGATCGAGAGGATCTCCTGGATCAAAAGTTTCAAGAGATGAACCGACGGATCGAAAAGCTCTGCCATGCTCCCTCTGCTTATGGTGAGGATATCTGTACTGACCCTCCTTTTTCTCAAAGGATTATGCAGGAACTGATCCTGTCGAATTTTGAGCTCTCTCAATTTGAGAGCTACGATGGGACTTCGGATCTGGTTGACCATCTGAAGACCTTCCGGATAATGATGCTGCTCCATGGTGCGCCAGACGCCATCCTGTGCTGAGCTTTTCTATCTACCTTAAAGGGAGCAGTGAGAAATTGGTACTTGGCACTAAAGTCGAGTACTATCTTTTTCTTTGATCAAATGAGCCACCAATTTGTGGCTCATTTCGTCAGCAGCCGACGTCCCCGGAGAGGTTCGAAGTCCCTCATCAACATCAAGCAAAAGGAGGGAGAATCCATCCGAACTTATGTCAACCATTTTAATGCCGTCGCATTGGAGATCCGAAACTTGGACCAATTAGTTGCAATGGCCGTCCTGAAGAGCGGTCTTCAAAAGAATGACCTTTTATTTTCTCTGAAAAAGAAGTTTCCCAGGGACTTCACTGATCTGCTGGCTCGGGCCAAAGGATATGCCCGAGTAGAGGAAGCCTTCAAGCTGAAGGATGAGGAGGCTGTGAAAGAGCGGCAGGCGGGTAACTCCAGCAAGCCCATAGCTGAAAAAAGATCGAGTGAAGCTCGATCACGTTCTCGAACTCTTTCCGGATACAAGCGTATCTGAACTTCCCCCCGAGCTCGTAGGTAGAGAAGCCCGGACCGCAGAGTTTGACGGGGCTCTCCCTCAGAAAGATTCCACAGCTATGTCCCTCTCAATGCTCCAAAAATTCAAGTGCTGATGGAGATCAAGGAGCAGCTGCCAAGACCGGAAAGGATGCGCACACACCCCGAGAAGTACAACCCTAACAAGTTCTGCCTCTATTATCGTGACCACGGTCATGACACAGAGGAGTGTATTCAGCTCTGAGATGAGATCGAGGAGCTCATCAGACGAGGTTGGCTCAATAGATTCATCCGACGCCGGCCTGAAGGTAGGAAAGATCGGTCGAGGGCCCTATCACAACCAGAGCCATCAAAGAGGGAAGAACAGCTTGAAGATCTGCCTCCAATCAGAATCATCAACATCATCTCTGGAGGACCCTGATGGGGAGCAGCCAGTGGATCGACCGGATCGTCCAAGCGGCAGAGGACTGAGGAATATATAACCTTTACTGAAGAAGATGCTCAGGAGATTCAATTCTCCCATAATGATGCGGTCGTAGTTTCTTTAAATATTGCTGACTATGATGTACGCCGCATTCTTGTTGATAATGAAAGTTCGATCGATCTTTTATTTTATGATGCATTCTCAAAAATATCCATTCTGGATGATCGATTAGGGCCGGTAAGCTCCCCATTAGTAGGGTTCACTGGCGATGCTGTGCCAGTGGAAGGAGTAATAATTTTGACCATAGTTGCAGGTCAGTGCCCGAAATAATTTAGAGCACAAGTGGATTTTCTGATAGTAAGGGCGCCGTTTGCCTACAACGCAATACTCGGCCGATCTAGCCTCAATGCCCTCTGAGCTGTGGTATCGATCTACCATTTGAAATTGAAATTTTCTACAAGCCAAGGGGTCGGAGAGGTCAGAGGAGATTAAGTTCTGGCAAGACACTGCTATAACATAGCCTTACAAAGAAATAGTCAGTCTGACCCCTGTTCGGTTGATGGATTAGACACCCGCGACGATCTTACTGAAGAACGGGGTGAGCCAATTGAAGATCTTGTCTCAATTCCTTTGAACGATGGGAATGAAGAGCATGTGGTGAAGATCGGCTCCAACCTGGGAGAAGAGGTACGGAGATAGCTCATCAATTTTTTACAAAAAAATACAGATGTCTTCGCTTGGGTTTCGACGGACATGCCGGAGATTGATGCGGAAGTCATGGAACACCGTCTAGCTGTTGATCCCAAACATCGACCGATGAAGGAAAAAATCTGAGGTCATGCACCAGAAAGGCAGAAGGCATTAGCTGAGGAAGTTGATAAACTCCTGAAAGTCGGGTTCATCATAGAAGTCAACTATCCGAACTGGATCTCCATGTAGTTCTCGTCAAGAAGACGAATGGCAAGTGGAGGATGTATATAGACTTCAAAAAGCTGAACAAAGCCTGCCCGAAGGACAGTTACCCTCTGCCCAGAATTGATCAATTAGTGGATGCAACCTCGAGCCACGAGCTTCTCACTTTCATGGATGCATTCTCCGGCTACAATCAAATCAGGATGACACCAGAGGACGAAAAAAAGACTGCTTTTATCACTGACCGTGGTCTTTACTGTTACAGGATCATGCCTTTTGGCCTCAAAAATACAGGGATGACCTATCCACGACTGGTGAATAAGATCTTCAAAGAGCAAATCGGCCGCAATATGGAGGTCTACGTAGACGACATGCTTGTAAAAAGTGAATCCTCAATGAACCACGTCACCGACCTTGGGGAGACCTTCAGTGCCCTCTGAAAATACAAGATGAAGCTGAACCCAATCAAGTGCGCTTTTAGAGTAATCTCAGAAAAATTATTGGGCTTTATGGTATCGGGGTGCGGGATCGAAGTAAATTCGAAAAAGATTCGTGCCATCCAAAAAATGACCACCCCGAAGTCAATAAAGGAAGTTCAGCATCTTACTGGGAGAGTAGCAGCTCTGAATCGCTTCGTCTCAAGGTCGGCCGAACGGTGCCTACCTTTCTTTCAAACTCTTAAACAGCCGAAGAACTTCTGTTGGACCACTAAATATCAGCAAGCATTCGAAGAATTAAAGAACTACCTCGGCTCACCTTCACTATTGGCAAAGCCCGAACCTAGAAAGGAGTTGTTCCTCTACCTAGCGGTCTCCCCTGTGGCTCTCACAGCAGTTCTGGTTAAGGAAGAAGCAAAAATTCAACGACCGATCTACTACATAAGTCGAGTACTGAGAGACGTCGAAATCAGGTACACTAAGTTAGAAAAACTAACTTACGCCCTATTGATTGCAGCCCGAAGGCTCCGACCTTACTTTCAAGAGCACACCATAACACTGCTCACTGACCAGCCGATCAAGACAGTTCTGCATCAAGCGGATGCTTCCGGAAGGATAGCGAAATGGGCGATCGAGCTCACGAAATTCGACATCAACTATCAACCTCGGTCGATGATAAAAACCCAGATATTAACAGACTTCATAGTGGAATGCACTATCCCGGAACAAGCCAAACTTGAACGAGGTGAAGCTGACAACCCAAGGCTCCAGCCGAACTCCCTTGAGGAAAGAGCAGATCTCCCTGATGGTTTTTGGGTCCTCTACGTGGACGGTTCCTCCAACATGTCGGGCACGGGCGCGGGCCTGATCTTGATCAATCTGGAAGGAATTATCATGGAGTATGCGCTGCGCTTCGAATTTTCTGCGATAAATAACAGAGCAGAATATGAAGCTCTGATTGCAGGATTGAAGATTGCCAAAGAATTAGAAGTAGATCGGCTCCAAGTCTACAGTGACTCCCAATTAGTGGTAGGACAGGTCAGCAAAAACTATGAAGCTCGGGAGGACAGTATGGCCAAGTATCTCGAAAAGATAAAAGAGATCATCCCTACCTTTGGCAGCTTTGACATCAAGCAGATTCCAAGAGCAGAAAATACCAGGGCCGATCTTCTCTCCAAGTTGGCTACACTAGCTTCGACTGAACTACCCAAAGAAGTACTCTTCGAAATTATGAAATATTCAAGTACAGAAGAACTGCAGCTTGTAATGGAGATCAGCCATGAACCCAGCTGGATTGATCCACTGGTTGCATACCTTAAAGACGAGGTTCTTTTTTATGATGCAAAAGAAGCTCGGAAGCTTAAAAATCAGGCCTCCCGATATATCCTTTATGAGGGCAAGCTGTACAAGAGGTCATACTCTTTGTCCCTCCTGAAATATCTCTGACCTTCTGAAGCCGACTTTGCCTTGTGGGAGGTACATGAAGGAGTCTGCGGAAGTCACCTGGGGGTCAGATCTTTATCCCACAAACTGCTCTGACAAGATTATTACTGGCCTACAATGTACCACGACTCTATTGAATATATCAGAAAGTATGATCGGTGTCAGAGATATGCGAACATCCAAAGACAACCCGCCTCCGAACTTACATCCTTGAGTGCCCCATGGCCGTTTGCACAATGAGTGATGGATATCCTTGGACCTTTTTCCATGACGTCTGGACAGTGAAAGTTCCTTCTGGTGGCAATTGACTACTTCACCAAGTGGGTCGAAGCCGAACCTTTGACGAAAATCACAGAAGCTAAAGTGCAGGACTTCGTCTAGAAGTCAATCATTTATAAGTTCGGCTTATCCAGAACTCTCATTACTGATAATGAACGACAATGTGCTGGAGCAAGATTTGCTGAATTTTGTGAGGACTTAAACATCTCCCATAACTTCACGTCAGTAGCCCATCCACAGGCAAACGGCGAAGTCGAGGTGACCAACAGGACTCTGTTGCAAGGAATCAAGGTGAGACTTGAAAAAGCAAAGAAAACTTGGACAGACGAGTTTTATCATGTGTTATGGATATACCGAACTACCCAAAGACTGCTCACAGGGGAGACCCCCTTTGCCTTAGCCTTCAGAACAGAAGCCGTTATCCCGATTGAACTCAAGTTTCCATCGGTGTGAGTCGTGGCATTCGACGAGCAGCGCAACTCATGGGATCTCAAGGCCAACCTCGATTGGTTAGAAGAAAAGCGGAAGACAGCTCAAGTTCGGATGGCAACCTACAAGCAGAAAGCAGCTTGCTACTATAACTCCTGGGTCAAGAGCAAAAGCCTTCAGAGCAGGGGATTTAGTACTTCGGCGAGCCACTGTTTCACAACCTCAGAATCAAGAAAAACTTGCCCCAAACTGGGAAGGCCCGTATGAAGTCATGGAGGTAGTCCGGTCCGGAACATACTATCTAAAAGAGCTCGAAGGAGCGGACCTTCCGCGATCATAGAATTCAAAAAATTTATGAATGTATTACTGATAATTTTGCCTTAAATAAAAGTTTCATATTCGCATATCTTTCCTTTTGGCATGAGCTTATAACAACAGAAAATAGCTCCTTCAGACAATCGAAACTAAGCGTGTCAGGAACAGGAGGAGAACCTCATCCTAACATGAGCAAAATCGAAGGTCCGATTATTTAGAGATCGGATGGGGGGAGAGGCCCTCGCAATAGCCCTTATGCACCCCGACAGCCATGTTAGAAACAGGAGGAGAACCTCGTCCTAACATGAGCAAAGTCGAAGATCTGATTATTAAGAGATCGAATGGGGGGAGATGCCCTCGCAACGGCCCTTATGCACCCCCACAGCCATGTTAGGAACAGGAGGTGAACCTCGTCTTAACATGAGCAAAGTCGAAGATCCGATTATTAAGAGACCAGATGGAGGGAGAGACCCTCGCAACGGTCCTTATGCGCCCCCACAGCCATGTTAGGAACAGGAGGAGAATCTTGTCCTAACATGAACAAAGTCAAAGATCCGATTATTAAGAGACCGGATGGGGGGAGAGGCCCTCGCAACGGCCCTTATGCGCCCCCACAGCCATATTAGGAACAGGAGGAGAATCTCATCCTAACATGAGCAAAGTCAAAGACCTAGTTATTAAGAGATCGGATGAAAAGAGAGGCCCTCGCAACGACCCTTATGTGCCCCCACAGCCCTGTTAGGAACAGGAGAAAAACCTCATCCTAACATTAGCTGAAATTGACTGTGTCGAGAACAGGAGAAGAACCTCATCCTGACACAAACGAAGACTTGATCGTTTAAGATCGGATGAGGAAAAAAGCCTCTTCAATGGCTTTTCTACACCCCTACAACCCCGTTAGGAGCTGAGAGAAAATCCTCACCCAAACATAAAAAAAAAGAAGGGTAGAGAAAAAGGAAAAAATCAACTACATCTAAGATACAAGGAACCTCATCTCAACAAGGAAGAAAACTCTTGTCAAAAATTCTCAGTCTCTAAGGGAAAACCCAACACTAGCAGGAGAAAATAGACTTCCTCAAAGTAACGAGAAGTTCGGGCTCCAAGCTCAAACATTGAGAGAAAGC
This sequence comes from Elaeis guineensis, assembly GCF_000442705.2. NCBI lineage: Eukaryota > Viridiplantae > Streptophyta > Magnoliopsida > Arecales > Arecaceae > Elaeis > Elaeis guineensis. The sequence goes on along the minus strand of NC_025997.2, from coordinate 132,896,068 downwards.
ATCAAATTCGAATGGCCTCGAAAAGACCTTTAGTCATGATCAAAAAGGGCGAAAACACGACGATGATCAGAAACCTTCAAACAACGTCGACATCGAATAAGACAAAAGACAAGAGAAGCTCAGAAAATGACAACTCAAAGCAAGAATAGACAAGGTAATAAGAAAATTCCTCTTCATTTCATTAGTAAAGAGAGTATTACAAAAGCTTTTGAAGGCCAAAAAAAAAACAACAAGAAAAAAAAAGAATACATGGAACAAAAGATAAAAGAAGCTCTAAGGAAGCTTGGCTCCTTCTGACTTCGAACTCTCGGTTCCAGCCATTATTAGGGATTGCTTTAAGTTCTCAACTTTTTCTTCCAGCTCCTTCTTTCTTAACAGTATCTTCCGATATATTTGGTGAAACCACCGGCTTTCGCCCTTCGATTTTTGAAGCCTCTTCCTCAGAACTTCGGACTCCACTTCTGCATCATTGACTGCCTGTTGCTCATAGGCCAGCTGAATTTTCAGCCGCTGCAGTTCGATCTTCTCCTTTCCAAAGACTACGGACAGTTCTTTCATGGTCCCCCTCAAGGATCGGAGCTCGTCAGAGCCTTGAACCGAAATGACCTGGGCTCTTTCGGACAACTGCTTCTGAAGGCGAGCAACCTCATCGGTCGCCGTCTTGAGCCTCCTACTGTAGTTATCTATTTGTCCGCACCAGCTGACTCGATGAGTGTTGTAATTAGTCTTGACATCCTGTAGCTGCTTCTGGAGGTCGAAGAATTTCTTCGACCAGTCCCAACCGTAGTCGGCCTGAGTTGTAAGTCAGGACGAGCTCCTTTCTAATTGGCCGATCTTCTTCCGTGCAGCCGCCAACTCGACCTCAAGGGAGCTGATCTTGGAGGCCTGAGTCCAAGATCGATCGCTGGCGTATTTCTGGAGTTCCTCAAGCTCCTTCACGAAGTTGGCCTTCTTCCGGTTGTAGTCTATGAAGTCCTTTTTGTGCAGGTTCCAAAGGCGAGTAACCTCCACGGTGGCTTTCGAATGGCTCTTCCTCAGCCTGTGAAGTTCGTCGTCCATCTTCTTTGATTTCTTCGTCAGGTAACAAACTTCTCTTCTCAGATCCTGGACCATGGACTTCAAAGGAATCTCCTACAGTAGGGGAAGAGCTTCGGCAGGGTGCTGTTGTCGGGAAACAAGAGCGTCACAACACAAATCATTGCAAGAAAAAAAAATAGAAAAAAAAAGAGCTCTCTGTAAAGAGGAATCCGATTTTATTGATTGAATAATTCTTAAGTACAAAAAAAAATTATAACAAAAAAAAAGTATAAAGTTAGAGGTCTCAGACCTCTGGAGCAGAAGTGGAGGAGCTCGATGCCCCCAGAAGGTCGGTCATGACGGCTGCGGCAGTTGAAGAGGTCCCGACTGGAGGGAGACCAGCAGTAGCTTCGAAAGGTCCGACTTCATCGTCGGACGCTTCATCCAGGAAGCTGAGGTCGAGTTCGAAAAACTTTCCGACCACCTTCTCTAGGCAAAGCTCGAAGCCTTCGATAAAGGCAGCTTGGCCGAACTTGATATTCAGATCCCTCATCTCAGAGGAGGTCTTGAACTCCTCCACTGCTTGGGCCCTTGCCTCCGAGACTAGGGTCGGGATCTGCTCCTTCAGCTTGGAGACCTCAGCCTCTGCCTTCCTTCTTTTCTCTTCCAAAGCAGCCTTCAGATCCGTCGAAGTTTGTTCCTCCTTCTGGAGTGTCTCTTAGAGACTCGCGACTTCGGCGACCTTCTCCTTAAGACGGGCGGCCTCGGCCTTGCGACCTTCCTCTGCCTGGGCTGCTTCCTTCTTGGCATTATTCATCGCCTCAATGTTGGCGATGAGCTGGTGTCCAATCTACAAGAGCGGCCAGGAAGTCAATATGAAAGCTAAGGAATGCACTAAGTGAAGAAGCGAAAGAAAGAAAAAAGTAAACCGGCTTACCTCAAGAAAGGATCCCAGAGAGTCCCAAACCCACTGTTCAGGATCGGCCTAGACGATCCTGTGGACGATCTCAGGCAAAACGCACCCGTCGACCAACCTTTTTATTAAATCTCTATTGTTGAAGGGATTCTCCGTCGGATCCTCTTCGGAGCCGTTGGATCTTTTGATGGCAGTCTTGCTGCTGCTGATCTTGCGGACCACCATCTTCTTCCTTCTCTTCCTTTCGACCCCCGGTGCCTTCTCAGGACATGACTCGGGAGCGGAAACCTCGACCGAAGGGCTTCTTGAAGAAGCTCGGGGGACTGCGGGCTTGATGTCGGAGGGACCGTCACTGGCAATGGCCGCCTAGGCAAGCACAGTCGAGCTTGTCTCCTCTACCCTTGCCTTCTTCGCCGACCCAGAAGTTGCGGCGCCTTTCCTTTTGTGGGCCTTGAGACTCTTGGCTAGTATCCGAGCTGCGTCTGCATCCATATCTGCAATGAAAAAAGATCAGCACAGCTTAGAAATAGAATAAGAGAAACAGGAAGCAGCGAATGACTTGAGAAAAAAAAATACCAGCAGGATTGAGAGGGCTCAGACCAATATTGAATAAAAGTTGCTCCTTCAGAAGGTCAGAGAGGAGAGGAGCTGGATAAGTCTTAAGTTTATTGGAGGCTTCAAGATCATCTTTTTTCAGACTAGAAGCCCAACGGATGGAGTCCCTCAGGGAGCCCCAGGGGGCAACCCCAGCCTCAGGGTCGGGCATTGGATGTAGAAGTACCTCTCCTTCCAGTTATGCATAGAAGAGGGGGCACCTTTCAGCAACCCCTTTCTACCGAACTGGAGGAAGAAGTACCACCAGTCCTTTATCGAAGGGTGACGCTTAAAGGTATAAAAGTTTCTAAACAAGGAAAGAGTTAGCCGGACTTTAGCTAAATGACAGAGGAAAAGAAATCATATCAGAAATCTAAAGGAGTTCGATGCTACAGAAACTAAAGAAATATTTAAAAAGCAAAAAAAAACAACAACAAAAGGTGGGAGTGAAAGTCAAAGCCCGACGCGGAAGGCTTCCTGGTATAAGCAAAAGTGGCCAGGGGGAGGGGCGCTAGCCCGGTCAGTTGGCCCGAGAAGCTCAAGCTCATACTCCGGAGGAACCCCGTACTGAATCCTAATCAGCGAGAGTTCGTCCGAGGTCAAAGAACTGGGAATGGTATCTGGTACAAAGACCGAACGAGGTTCGATCCTAAGTGCGGATTCATCTACAGTACCAAAATTTTAGGGGGCTGGAGCAGACGAACTTCTAGAATTGCTAGAGGAGGAAGTGTTGGAGGACATTTTGAATCAAATAAAAATCTCAAAAAAATTAAAAAAAATAAAAAACAAAGCGCTCGCGGAGAAACTGAACGGACAAAATGCGGAGGAAGAAAAATGGAAGAACAGCAAGAAAAAGAAGGATTTCGGAACTAACCTAGGTTGGTCCGAGAGGTGCAGGAGGGCAGCGAAGGCGATGGAGGTTAACCTGAAGGGCGCCTAACACTGTGAGGGATACTGGAGGAGGACGAAGCTCTTGGGGAAGAAGAGGAGATCGAAGAAAAATCTCAGGCAAGGTGAAACCCCTGAAGGAGGGGGATGGGTTTAAATAGACCTCAGGATCCAGTGCAATAATGATTGTAGATTTTTTTTGGCCGACCTACAACCGCCGCGTGTCCCACTCATCATGGCAGACGGCTGACGACTGACAGAATTATTATTGTATCGTACCTGAGGCAATACTCTAGTAGAAATCTCGAAAAAATCTTTTCGGATCATCTCGATTTGAAAAGACTCCAACATCGGTACGTCCAACGCCAAGATATCTGGAAACAATCGAGTACAAAAATTAAAGGAGACAACTTCGACTGTGAAAATTTCTCTGTACTTCATTCGAAATCCAAACTCGAAAGTAGGAGGACTGGTGTTGGGTATAAAATAACCCCAGTCGAAGTTCATAAGAGGCCAACCTTCCCAGAACTCTTCCGGCTTCTGATCTTGTGCGGCATCTTTCTGAACTCCCTCTATCATTCGAGCTTCCACAGTACTGTCCGGACTCCTCAAGCAGTCGAGCTTCCACAGTGTCCTCTAGATTTCTACAGTAGACGAACTCCTACCGTACCCTCTAAACTTCTTCGATAATGAGCTCCTTCAGTCGTCTATCGGACTACTCCAAATACTCTCTGGGCTTCACTATCAGTCGATTTTCTACAATGATCGACTACTCTCCGAATCTCTTCCAGACTTTCTTCTGTCACGATCGACTTTACTCCGAGTTTCTTCTGGACTTTGTCAATGTCCGGACTTCTCCAGTAGCAGGACTTCTACAGTAATCAGACTCCATCCAAGCTTCTACAGTTGTCGACCGCCTTTCGAATTTCATCGAAACTTCTACAGTAAGCGAATTTCGTCCGAACTTCTATTGCAAGCAGACTTCAGCCGAACTTCTACAATAAGCAATCTCTATCTGGATTTCCATGGCAACCGATCTCCATCTGAGCTTCTACAGTAAGCAGCCTCCTTCTGGACTTTTGCAAGAACCAGATTCCGTTCGAACTTCTACAGCAGATGGATTCCAGATGAACTTCTCTAGCAATCGGACTCCAGTCAGATTTTTCCAACAGAAAATTTTCGTTCGGGCTTCTACAGCAGATAACTTCCGTTTGCAGCATCAACGTATAAGGCACCCAACAACAGTTAACCCATCAGCAACCTCGAAAACAACGAGCTTCTCTTAGATTGTTGAGATAGAGAGCTATTCCGCTCCACCAGACGTCCCAACCGAGCTTCAGCCTTTCGGCCCGAACTCCCTGGCAAGTCGCGACAACAGACACCACTCCACTCTCTGTAACAAACTCCACGTGGCCCCACCACTCTCCAACAAGTTGCGACAACGGACACCACTACTCTCCGTAACAAACTCCATGCGACCCCGAATGGCCCACTATCAGGCAGTTACGGACGTCGCTGTCAATCGGTTATGCTCTTCCATCTATAAAAGAGACCTCCCAGATACGTTCTCCTCTGAGCTCTAGACACTATCTCTAAATTCTGCTAAAATTTCATTCGAGTGCTCCATTTCTGTTGAAGTAGAGTACTGACTTGAGCGTCGGAGGATCTTGTTGAAGCACCTCCAACTCCGATTTAGACTTTCCTTGCAGGTTCCAAAGGCGACCGCGATCCCTTCGACTCCAGCTTCATCCGGCATCGATGGAATTCTGCACCAACAACCTTATTGTAGGTTTTTAGGTCATCTCCATGAACCTTATTTTTCATGAGAAATATTTTCTCTACATCCTCTGAGATAATACCTAAGTACCTCTTAGGAGGATGAAAAATCCTACTAGACTTACAAGGTGTGGTAGGAAGTATGTGGATCGGCTCAGACTGAACAGATTCCTCAAGTTCTAAGGCTCATCGCTCTTTAGAGACTTTCTCTTTGATCCTAATCTATCTTCCCATGCCTCCATTTTGAATAAATTATTTTTCAAAAAAGACTACATGTCGACTCACAATCATACTATGATCTTCTGAAAGATAGAAATAATATCCTAATGACCCTTTAAGATGTCTAATAAAATGAGCTCTAAGCGATCTAGTCTCTAACTTATCCACATGTAGTCGTTTGACATGGATCGAACAATCCTAAATCTTGAGATGACTCAGACTCAATTTTTTACTATGCCATATCTCATACTGTGTGATAGGAATGATTTTAGATAGAATCCTATTCAGTACATATATGGTAGTCAAAATATAATATCTCTAAAGAAAATTAGGAAGGTCTGCAAAACTCATCATGAAATGGACCATATCTAATAAGGTCCATTTCTCCATTCTAAAACTCCATTGAGTTGAGGCGTTCCAAATGGAGCCCACTATGAGATAATTTCATATTTTTTGAGATAATCTAGAAACTTCTCATTAAGATATTCACCTCCTCGATTTGATCAAAGAGCCTTAAAGAGCTTTTTGATTTATTTTTTCGCTTCATATCTGAATTCTTTGAACTTTTCAAAGGTTCCAAACTTGTGATGCATAAGGTATACATATCCATACCATAAAAAATTATCGATAAAGGTAATGAAGTAGATAAAATCTTCTTTGGCCGACACATTGAATGGGCCACAAATATCAGAATATACCAGAGCAAGTATCTCTGTGGTCCTTTCCTTATATCCCATAAAGGATGGTTTGATCATTTTATCTTAAAGGCATGATTCATAAATCGAATACGACTCAAAAGTCAATGGACTTAACAGTTCGATTTTTTCTAATCTATTAATCCTGTCTTTTGCAATGTGACCTAGCCTAAGGTGCCACAAGTACTTTTCATTCACATTATCTTTAGGACGTTTGGAACCTATAGCATTCACATTTTGCTTGACACAATGAACAAAAACATCAACATATAACTGAAAAAGATCATTGATAAGAAAATTATTTCTATCTTTATTATTTCTTAAATAAATAGTATAATTGTCCTTAAAGAAACTAATTACATAGTCTTCCTATGTTAAATAAGATATAGAAATCAGATTTCTGCTCGTGGTAGGTACAAAGTAATAGTTTCTCAAAATCAAAACATTCTCTGATGGCAATCGCAAAGGATAGGTTCCCATGGCTATAGCAGTAACTTTTACTCCATTCTCAATGCGTAGGATCATTTCTTCATCCTTCAGTCTCCTGCTTTCCTCAAGACTCTGTAAAGAAGTACATAAATGAGCACTAGATCCAGAGTCAAGCATCCAATTGGATGTAGAAGAAACTGTCAGATTTGTTTCTATGACAAGCATACCTCCAGAAGGTCCACCTTCCTTCTTTTTCAGCGTTGCCAGATAAGTAGGGCAGTTTTGCTTCCAATGGCCATCTGTCTCAGTGAAAATATTTTTTCTTTTCGATGGCCTTCTTCTTCGGGACTGCCTTCTTTTCCTTCTTGCTTTCCATCTTCTGCTTCTTCGCAGACTTTTTCTTCTTTCCAATAGATTTTTTGTTGAAAGAAGTCTGCTCCACAGTAAGTACAGAGCCTCTTGAACTCTTCAAGATTTTTTCAATTGTAACCAGCATGTTGACCAACTCGTAGATGGTGCACTGAATCTTATTCATATGAAAGTTTATAATAAACTGTCCATATGAATCAGTCAAGGACTGCAGAATGAAATCAACCTATAAGTCCTTATCTATGGACAACCCGAGCTTCTCAAGCTCCTTGAGATCCTTGATCATTATCACACAATGATCATGGACCGACTATCCATTATGCATCTTTACTTTGAGGAGTCGTTTGGACACTTCATAGCGAGCTGTGTGGCTCTATTCACCATATAATACTTATAGGTGAGCTAGCATTTGCCTTACAGTCCTCATGTCCTTATATTGGCATTGCAATTGGTTAGATATTGATGCCAACACATAGCACCTAATATTATTGTCATCGTCCAACCACTTTTCATGAAACGCTCTTTGATCAGCAGTCGGACGAGCTGGTAGAGGGGGAAGGTCCTGGTCGAGGACACAGATCAATTTTTCAAAACTCAAAATGATTTCAAGTTTCAAAGCCAATCCTTAAAATTCGATCTGATCAATCTATTGGTTTCTAAGATTCTGACTAGGAGATTGGAAGCAGACATGATTCCTATAGAGAGTCAAAAATTCTAGTTAGATTTTATAATTAACTTAACTAATTTATTTTAAAAATTTTATTTTTAAAATAAATTAGAGCTTCCACTATTTTTTTGATTCCCCATACTTTCTTGAAAGAGAAGCAAAGACCTTTATGATTAAGAGTCTTAAATGGGTGCTGCAGTCTCATCAATTGACTCACCACCTCACCTAAAAGTTATTGATGTTGGATCAATTGATAAGTGGACAACTCTTATCTAGTGTTTCTCCAAATAGATTACAGTCAACTTCGATCTCTAATTCATGAGCTTCACTACATCCAGTATATTGGCCCACTCCTTAATTAAGTCAGACCCATCGTTTGCACAAAATGGATCTGTCATTGGGACTCTCATCGTATCCAAAATATTGAGCCCAACTCTATCTCCTATGGATAATAGTCATGGTTACATCTTTTCAGTGCAACTGAACCACTATATCCAGTCGAGAACAATCAACTTCAAGAAGAGCCTACATAATTACAACAGTGGAAGACCGCTAGACTTAATATTTTATTAGAAAGATTTGATTTAGGTCTATTTTTTAATTAGTCATAATAATTATGACTAATCTAGTGACATGGACTAGCTCGAGTTCAACAAGTTGACTTAATATAGAAACTAATCTTCCAAAATGGTCAAGTAAGTTAAGATATGTGAGAGTCCTTCCATTGCCATCAAGACAACAGAATCAATTAAAAAACCACCGTCTATGTACTTACCTTAAACATCAAATTGATGGATTAGAATCGATCAGGTTAGCCTATTATCCAGGCTCGAACCACTGAACCGAATTAGATCTTAAGTTAATCGATAACATATGGCTGTTAATCGATCTGACCAAACTTACAATTATTAGATTGGTCTGAAGTACTCTTGATCCAAATCTAATTAACTCTTGAGTCGGTTTGATCAACTGCTCCCACTAGACCTAATTAAGCTGTCCACACCTTTGACTCATGATTTATAAAATGTGTCAGATTTGAATTCTTAATTAGATCTTTTAATTCCATCTTTAATTCCTAATTAAGTTTATGGATCTAATTCAGATGTCCAAACAATTTAGACTTATTTGTATCACATTCAAGTTTTGTTCGTAGGACTGGGTCAACTCACCTTGAAATTTTGAGTTGGCTCAATACACTTAGTTGGCTCAACTCAAGAACTGAGTCGACTAACCTATGACACATAGAAACTCAATTGGCTTTAGTCTGAAAACTTAGTCAGCTCAGTTAAAAACTGAGCCGACCCACCAGGGTGTTGGAAAATATATCCCAAAAGCCAATCGTCAAGCTGTTGACGGTTGAGCAACCAAGTATGGTAATTGATTTATTAATAAATAAAATATATTTAGTATTTTCATCATAAGCATTCATTTTCTAATAAACTCCGTTGTTATGATGAAGTCCTTAAGACTATTTAGATTCGATAAAGAGAGGATTTATCGATTAGTCTTTAAAATTATTCATGATCAAATGATATGCTGTTAATAAGGACGACAGCTTCTATCGAGCATAGGTCATTGTAGGCCATATGGGTTGTTGTCCTCTTAACCAAGGAGTGTGGAGACACTGGTATGGCATACAGGTGAGATGTAAGGATACATCGTAATTGAACATGACCAACTCCAGAGCATTCTGCTATCGAGAATGTCTCTGATGGGATATAGGTATAAGTGTCTCTTAGACCTGAGATCACCTCAGTGACTTACAAGCAACTCACTGTACTTTGATACTGGACTAACTGAATTTTTAATTCAGTGATGGAAGGCTTCTGGGCATAGTCAAGTACTTGCAAAGTCAGAGTGTGATCGAGATGGGATTGACCACTTCAAGAGTTGGAGAAGAATGAGTCACTGTATTTCAATTTAGAAAAACCTTGGCCAGGATAATTCATCAGATGGATTTGATATTTTGAAATACAATGTGGATAATCTGATCAGAGTTGACAGTTAAACTCTGAGGTATCCTATGATCATTTTGGTCAAGGAGATGAATTATATGGAAACCATATCCGCTTGAGTTCTAAGGATGTTGTTCTATACATTCGATCTATCCGATCGTCGGGTACCATTGCTAGATGGTCACTTTGATTGGTATAAAAATTTATTTCTATACTATCGGCTTAGGTTCAGACCTATGAGGTCACACACATTATAGTTCATGATCCGATCAGATGGTTGATCAATGATTACGAATCATTCTAGGGTTAAATGATCAATACGATTGATATTTAACCTAGTGCAAGTGTTGCAGGAGGATCGATTAGCAATTCGATTGCTAATTGGCTTAATTTGATTAAGCCAATAGGCTGAGATTAAGTCTAATTGAATATGATTTAATTAGATTTAGTTTGGACTTGATTGGATCAAGTCCAATTGATTTATTGGATAAGCCAAGTGCAAGAAAAAAACTAGTCCTAGTTCAATTACGACTTGGATCAACCTAATTTCTAATTTGATTAAAAAATTAAATTAAATTTAAATCAAATTTAATCTAATTAAATTAGATTCTTAATTGGGTTAAGACCTATTTTAATTGGATTGATCTAATTTTAGTTTGATTTGATTTGAGAAATCAAATTAAAATAAGTCATAAGATAGAATCTTAGTAAGACTTGGATTCCACCTTGCGCCCCTTATCTTGCCATGTTTGGATAAGCCTTAACTAGGTATTTGACCTAGACAAGGACTCTACCATATCTCTCTCTATAAAATGAGTTTCTTCATGAAATTTTCATAGAACACAGAGATTTGAGAGACCTTTGGGGCATCCAAAAATCAGAGAGAAAGATCTTTGGATCATGGAGATATAATAGACACAAGACAGGGTGTCTAGGAGAGAGTAAAGAGAAGAAGAAGAGGGTCTTCTTCTAGGGTTGTTAGTTTCATCTCTTCCCTTCCTTCATCTTGAGTTTTCTGAGAGTGTCTCAAATCTAAAACTCCTCCTACTTTTCATCTTTGAAAGAGTCCAAATCAAGAAGAAAGAAGCACTTGATTAACCATCGAAGAAGGATCAGCACAGTACTAACATACTATGCTGATTTCCTGAAGCAGAACTTCTGATCGAGATTCGTGGGCTTGTGTGGACGACTCCTTGAGATCAGATGCATGTGTGGTTTGCAATATCATCCTCAAGCCCGGATCAGCAAGGTTAGAACGTCTAACTTGCAAGGTAATAGATCTGATCTATTATTTAATACATACATTAGATGTAGTATAGAAACATGTTGATATGATCAACATGTAGTTCATGCTCTAAATATTTTAATTTCTGATTTAATGCTATATAATAATCATATAATAAAATCTTAGATCTAGAGATTCTCTAGTTTTAGAAAATAAATTTTAATTTATTTTAGTCTTCCACTGTCTGATCTTGAAAAAATTTCAAGATCTAACTCTGAAACCCTAGATCTGGTTCCTACAGTTGGTATCAGAGCTTAAGATTGTTTATTACATGATTATTTATACATACTTAGATTATCTCTTAGATTAGATCTAATTTATAATCTGATTATTAAATCTAAAATTAAAATTTTAGATCAATCACGAACTGCAAGGTTGTTCTGCTGTAAGGTTTACCCCTTACAGTGCAAAGGTTGTCCTAGTTCGTGTAGATCTATCTTTAATCATAAATTTGTTAAATATGATTTAGATTAAATTTATAATTTATTAGATTTAAAAGATATTTAAATCTAAAATAAAATCTTTTTGTTAATAATTTTTGTGTAAAAAAAATTGTTTAAAGTTGAAATTATTTCAATTACATGAACCTGTTTAGATTAGATCTAAAGTAGTTTCATATTTATTTTACTTGCATCTTGATTATGAATCAAACATGTAATATGGTTGGTAGAATCATATTGTAAAATTATTTTACAAATATAAAAATTATTTTCAAAAAGCCGAACCCAACCCTCAGCCCAAAATTTAATTAAGAATTAAGAAGTTGTTTGATTAGGTTCTAGGATTGTGAATTGAAGAACCTAAGACACAAACCATAACACATTGGGTTAATGGGTTAATGGAAGTTAGGTCCATTAATTAGGTTAGACCTATGGTTAGATTAAAGATGGACTTAATTAGAGAATTGACTAAATCTAATCAATTATTATCTTAGATTAGATCAAGGATTCTCTAGATCAATTACAATAGTTGTAGTTGGTCAAGTCCATATTTTTAACAAGAACCAAATGGACTTGATTCTTGGCTAAGCAGTCTAGCATGAACTGTTAGGTTGATCTAATTGAAACTAATTAAACCAGTTGGTATCTAAGGTAAATTAGATTGGTGGTTTTTAATTGGGAGCCCGCTTACCTAGCCATTTTTGATGGTGTCTAAGGCAAGCTTTGGCCGACCCTCCCACTGATCGAACTTACCTGGCCTCTTGGTGAAATTATATTTTGATCGGATCACTTGACTATTCGAGCTGACCCATGTCAGCTAGGTAAATCAGTGTGACTGATTTAGGTGCTTCTAGACCAGCCCTTTTAATGGTCTCCCTTAAGCTGACTTGGTGAAGCTAGTGGGAGGATCATGATAAGCTGGTTCATCTGATCTCATCCTCTAAGTCATTTAAATCTTCTAAAATTATTAGATCCTTAAAATGATAAAGTTATGGAGATAACTGAGTCATAACCTCCCATTAAGGTGTTTGATAATGAGTCCATTAACTCAATAATCATTGCAGACCCAAAGGCCTGGTGCTTGTTGACTAATGAAATTATCACTCATCATATAATGACTTAGAAGTGTCTCTCTAATGGTGGTTAGGTGAGCCAACCAAAATTGAGTTTAATCATTCGTTGGTTAGATGCACCAAGTATAGTTATGTTAATGGTTGGACCTAACCGGATCCTTACAGTAGAGGCCAAAGCCTACTGATTAGGTTTCTGAGACAAAATTAAAATTATTAAAAATTATTTAGAAAAATAATTGGTTATAAACCTACCCTTAGATATACATGGATTGGCCAACCAAAGTTGAGCTTGTGTGCAGTCTAAGTGGATTCTAGTACCCACTAAGGAATTAGGATAATTCCTTGAATTGGAGGTAGAGGCTACCAATTCAAATAAAATAGTGGAAGAAACCTTTTGATTAAAGTCTAAATATTTAGATTTAATGAATAAATTACTAATTAGGTTATGATTTTCTTTTGTGCAGATATGACCACTTCCCTATCGCTTCGATCATTGTTAGACAATGATAAGTTGGTAGGACCCAACTTCGATAGCTCGTACCGAAAGTTGAAGATAGTCCTGGAGCATGAACGGATCTTTATATGTGATAATGGATCCTGCACCTGAGGATCCAGCTGCCAATGCACGTAGAACAGTCAGAGATACTTATCAGAAGTGGCTCAGTGACCGGACCACGGTGCGCTGAATCATGCTGGCTGCCATGAGCGATGGGTTCAGTCACAGATTTGAGACGGCTCAGCCAAAGGACATGCTTCAAGTGTTGGAGGATATCTTTGGCACACCCGATGACGTGGAGAGGCACAAGACTAGTTGTGCCATCTTCAACATCAAAATGCGGGATGGTGCCTCTGTCACTAATCATGTATTGTACATGATCGAGCTGATGGAACGATTGAGCAAACTCGGCTTTTCTTTGTATGAGTAGCTTGGAAAAAATGGAATACTAAACTCGCTGTCCAAGTCTTATCTCCCATTCCTCACTCATTATAGAATGACAAGGCTTGAAGTGAACTACCACGGGTTACTGGGGTTACTTCAGAACTTTGAGAAGGATCACCAACTCCATAAGGAGTCGGTGAACTTAGTGGGAGGTTCATCTTCTGGTTCTCGATCCTTTAAAAAAGAGAAGAAGAACAAGAAGAAAAAAGTAAAAAAGGTGTAAGTTCAGGCTGGGACATCAGTGTAGGGTCAGACTAGAAAGATCAAGCTCGATAAGAGTCTATTCTACTGGCAAGCACCCTAGATTAGATAGTGTGTGTCAGATATCTACTTATGGCACTATAGGCTAAGTCATATAAATAAGAACAGAATAAATAGGTTGACTCAAGAGGAAATCCTCGAAGTCAGTGATTGTGAATCACTTCCAACCTGTGAGTCCTGTCTTCTTGATAAAATGACCAAGTCACCTTTTACTGGAAAAGGTGAGAGAGCTACTGAGCTCTTGGGCCTAGTACATACTGATGTATGCAGGCCCATGAGCACAAGTGCTAGAGGTGGATATTTTCTACTTCATAACTTTCATGGATAATCTATCCAGATATGGATATGTCTATCTAATGAAACATAAGTCGGATTCATTTGAAATGTTCAAACGATTCCGAAGTGAAGTAGAAAAATAAATTGGAAAGAGTATTAAAACTCTTCGATCTAATCGAGAAGGAGAATATCTTTCTAGTGAGTTTCTCTTCCAATGGACTCCTCCAGGAACAATATAGCATAATGGTGTGTCTGAAAGGAAAAATCAGACTCTGTTAGACATAGTCCGATCCATGATGGGTTTTGCCAGCTTGCCGATATCCTTATGGGGATATGCACTCGAATCGGCATGTTATCTGTTAAATAGGATTTCAAGTAAGTCTGTAATTAAGACTCCATATGAGATATGGACAGGGCATAAGCCAGCACCTTCACACCTTAGGATTTGGGGGTATCCAGCTTATGTCAAATGATTAGTCACAGACAAACTTGAACTTAGGTCTGACAAATGCACATTCATAGGGTACCCCAAAGAGACCAAAGGATATTTTTTCTACCATGCTGATGAACAAAAGGTGTTCGTCAGTCTTAAGACAATCTTTTTAGAAAAAGAGTTCCTTGGTGAAGGAATCGTTGCCTTTAAGGTTGAACTTGATGAAGTTCAACAGGTAGAAGGACCGACACCAATAGCTGAACCTGAGTCAGATTTGATTAGATCAGATCTGGAGCTTAATATACCTGCACCATTAAGACGATCCAATAGAGTACCGCATCAGCCAGATAGATACTACGGTTTTTTAGTCCAGAACGGTAATCCCATCGAACTCGATGAGAATGATGAGGATCCGATCACCTATATGGATGCAATGCAGAGACCTGATTTCGAGAAATGGCTTGAAACCATGAAATTCGAAATGGAGTCCATGTGTCAACGATGAATGAACATTGGTTGACCCACCTGAAGGGGTTAAACCCATTGGGTGTAAATGGGTGTTCAAAAGAAAAAGAGGCACAGACGGAAAGGTGAAGACCTGTAAAGTCCGTCTGTTTGTCAAGGGGTATCATTAACGTTATGGTATTGACTATGACGAGATATTTTTTCCTGTGGCAATGCTCAAATCCATTCGGATAATACTTGCAATAGCTGTCCATCTGAATTATGAGATTTGACAAATGGATGTAAAGACAGCTTTTCTGAATAGAGAGCTGATCGAAGAGGTATATATAATACAACCTGAGGGGTTTACATCCACAGATGAGTCCAAGGTGTGCAAGCTTCAGAGATCTATTTATGGATTGAAGCAAGCTTCTCGGAGTTGGAACATGTATTTTGATAAAGTGATTAAAATGTATAGCTTCGTTAAAAATGAAGAAGAGCCCTGCATCTATAAATGGGCAAATGGTCCAGTTATGGTATTCCTTATTTTGTAAGTGGATGACATTCTCTTAATCGAGAATGACATCCCCGCACTACAGAGAATAAAAGTTTGGTTGTCATCGCAGTTCTCCATGAAGGACTTGGGTGAAACATCCTACATCCTAGGGATGAAGATCTATAAGGATAGATCTAAAAAGATGCTTGGGTTATCTCAGTCCACGTACATAGACATTGTGCTGAAGAGGTTCAGTATGGAAAATTCCAAGAAGGGCTATCTATCAATAGACCATAGAATTTTTCTCTCTAAGAAAGATTGTCTGACAACTCCTGAAGAGAGAGAGCGTATGAGTAGAGTCCCATATGCTTCGACCGTGGGATCTATCATGTACGTCATGACATGTACAAGACCAAATGGGGCATACTCACTAGGAGTAGTGAATAGATACCAATCTGATCCTAGAAAAAATCACTGAAAAGTGGTTAAAGCCATCCTTAAGTATTTGAGAAATACTAAGGATCAATGATTGATTTATGGCGAGTCAGATCTGAAACTTGTGGGATTCACAGACTCCAGCTTTCAATCTGACCATGATGACAGCAGAAGTGTGTCGGATTATATCTTTACTCTGAATGGTGGAGCTATCTGTTGGAAGAGTTCTAAGCAACATACTGTGGCAGACTCTGTTTGTGAGGTGAAGTACATCGCAGCATTGGATGCCACAAAGAAAGCTGTGTGGCTGAGAAAATTCATCACCGAGCTCGAAGTAGCATCCTCCCTCGATGGTTCGATCCTGCCCTACTGCGACAGCACTAGTGCCATAGCTCAGGCGAAGGAACCTAAAGCACACCAGCGGATGAAGCATATTTTGCACTACTTCCACCTAGTCTGAGAGATCATGGATCGAGGTAACGTCGACCTTCAGAAGATCGACGGAAAGGAGAACCTGGCCGACTCCTTCACTAAAGTCCTGGCGATAAAGGAGTTCGACAACCACAAGTCGAAGATGGGTATTAAATACTGTGCCGAGTGGCTTTAAGACAAGTAAAAGTTGTTGGAAAATATGTCTCAAAAGTCAATCGTCAAGCTGTTGATGGTTGAGCAACCAAGTATGGTAATTGATTTGTTAATAAATAAAATATATTTGATATTTTCATCATAAGCATTCATCTTCTAATGAACTTTGTTGTTATGATGAAGTCCTTAGGACTATTTAGATTTGATAAAGAGAGGATTTATCGATTAGTCTTTAAAACTGTTCACGATTAAATGATAGGCTGTTAATAAAGACGATAGCTTCTATCGAGCATAGGTCACTGTAGGCCATATGGATTGGTTGTTCTCTTAACCAAAGAGTGTGGAGACACTGATATGACATACAAGTGAGATATAAGGGTACATCATCATTGAACATGACCAACTCCTGAGCATTCTGCTGTCGAGAATGTCTCTGATGGGATATAGATATAAGTGTCCCTTAGACCTGCAAGCAACTCATTGTGTTTTGGTACTAGACTAACTGAATTTTTAATTCAGTGACGGAAGGCTTCTGGGCATAGTCAAGTACTTGCGAAGTCAGAGTGTGATCGAGATGAGATTGACCACTTCAAGAGTTGGAGAAGAGTGAGTTACTGTATTTTAATTTAGCAAAATCTTGGCCAGGATAATCCATCAGATGGATTTGATATTTTGAAATACAATGTGGACAATCTGATCAGAGTTGACAGTTGAACTCTGAGGTGTCCTATGATCATTTTGGTCAAGGAGATGAATTATATGAAAACTATATCCGCATGGATTCTAAAAATATTGTTCTATACATTCGACCTATCTGATCGTCGGGTATCATTACTAGATGATCACTTCGATTGGTACAAAAATTTATTCCTGTACTACTGGCTTAGGTTCGGACCTATGAGGTCACACACATTAGAGTTCATGATCCGATCGGATGGTTGATCAACGATTAAGAATCGTTCTAGGGTTAAATGATCAATATGATTGATATTTAACCTAGTGCAAGTATTGTAGGAGGATCGATTAGCAATTCGATTGCTAATTGGTTTAATTTGATTAAGTCAATAGGCTGAGATTAAGTTTAATTGAATATGATTTAATTAGATTTGATTTGGACTTAATTGGATCAAGTCCAATTAGTTTATTGGATAAGCCAAGTGCAAGAAAAAAACTAGTCCTAGTTCAATTAGGACTTGGATCAATCTAATTTTTAATTTGATTAAAAAATTAAATTTAATTTAAATCTAATTTAATCTAATTAAATTAGGTTCTTAATTGGGTTAAGACCTATTTTAATTGAATTGATCTAATTTTGGTTTGATTTAGTTTGAGAAACCAAATTAAAATAAGTCATAAGATAGAATCCTAGTAAGACTAGGATTTCACCTTACGTCCCTTATCTTGCCATGTTTGGATAAGCCTTGACTAGGTATTTGACCTAGACAAAGACTCTATTATATCTCTCTCTATAAAATAAGTTTCTTCATGAAATTTTTATAGAACACAGAGATTTGAGAGACCTTTGGGGCATCCAAAAATCAGAGAGAAAGATCTTTGAGTCATGGAGATATAATAGACACAAGACAGGGTGTCTAGGAGAGAGTTAAGAGAAGAAGAAGAGGGTCTTCTTCTAGAGTTGTTAGTTTCATCTCTACTCTTCCTCTATCTTGAGTTTTCTGAGAGCATCTCAAATCTAAAACTCCTCCTCCTACTTTTCATCTTTGGAAGAGCTCAAATCAAGAAGAATGAGGCACCTGATCAACCATCGAAGAAGGATCAGCGCAGTACTAGCATATTGTGTTGATTTTCTGAAGCAGGACTTCTGGTCGAGATTCGTGGGCTCGTGTGGATGACTCCTAGAGATCGGATGCGTGTGCGGTTTGCAACATCATCCTCAAGCTCGGATCAGCAAGGTTAGAACATCTAATTTGCAAGGTAATAGATATGATCTATTGTTTAATACATACATTAGATGTAGTATAGAAATATGTTGATATGATCCACATGTAGTTCATGCTCTAAATATTTTAATTTCTGATTTAATGCTATATAATAATCATATAATAAAATCTTAGATTTAGAGATTCTCTGATTTTAGAAAATAAATTTTGATTTATTTTAGTCTTCCGCTGCCTGATCTTGAAAAAGTTTCAAGATCTAATCTTGAAACCCTAGATCTAGTTCCTACACAGGGTACTGGGTCAACTCAAACAAGGACTGAGTCGACCCAGCAATGTGCCGCAGCAGATTTTAGGATTTCATAATTTTCTTATTTTGATCCATATATGCATTACAAAAATAGTTCTAATTTAGATTTGAAAATCTTTTTTCATATCTAAATAACTAATCATGCATCATAATCAATCGAATCTAAAATTTTGAATCTAGAATTTTACAAAAAAATAAGTTTTTTCTTTTCATGATTTTTCTTCATGGATGTATTCATAGGGTACCTCTACACACCATAAGAGCACCTCATCGAATGAAAAGAGAGAATCTTTAAACTCTACTTGCTCCTATGATCGGATGACTTAGTGGTACATCTATTTCGAGTACTAGACTACTCGGACAATAATTAGATCTAATCTACTACATATCACATATGTAAAAACTAGTTCTAACATATCATATATAAGAACTACGTTAGATCTAGCTAGCACATACTGAAAAATAAATCTAAACTATTTTAGATCTATTAACTACATCAGATCTCATCTGTTCAGATCTGATTTTGATTTATGTTTCAGACCTCAACCTATCTCTGATACCAGTTAAAAGTTGCAGATCACTCTTCGGATCGATCAAACTTAGCACAACAGAATTTATTTATTTTTTTTGATCCAGCACCTGAAATATAGATCAAAAAATAGATCGTTAGTCCAAATTCATCATGTATTAAAATAATTAGAACAATACTCATCACCTTGTGTGCGAAGATGATCTCCATAGTCCGATGATCATAGTGTGGTTGAGATCCGTTGTTGAGCCACGTATGTATCCGACCTCTACGGATATCCACTTGGACCTTCATCTAGGATACTTTTTTCAAATCTAATCCACTTACTCCAAGGTGGATCAGGGCTCTTGATCAGTGACAATCTGATCTCCGAGGGGGCTGTCGGATCAACTTTTGATGCAGCCTTTCTCCTTCCTTTGGTGGGACAACGCATGAACTCCTTCAAGTGAACAAGAAATTAGCCCAACACCTTCGGGCATGAGGTATGGAGGGAGCCTACTTTAGGCGTGTGGATATAGAAGAGAGGAGGAGGTGGAGAGCTAGCAAGGTTTCAGGGTCTAAAAATAATGAATACCGAACCCTTTACAAGGCGGATTTTTATAAACTCTTAAACCCTAATCCATGGAATGGCTCCCATTTAAATTTCCAATTCAAATGGTGCCGTCCCAACCACCTAATCCATAAGGCCGTCGGCCCTTAAAGTTCTCCATGCAGAAAAGGAGGGGAGGAAACCCTTCATTTCTCTGATGATTTTCTTCATATAACATTTTGCACGAGAGAAAACAGATAGGGGTTAGGAGTTATTCGATTGAATTTAGATAGGATCTCATCCTAACCACTTGTTTTGAATTTGAAACTTTCAAATTCAAAGTTTAGCTTTAAATGGGTAACTCTCTAATAACTTAATTTAAATTTGAACACATCAAACTTAAATTTAAATGGAACAACCTCTTATCCTCATCTCTTATCCACTAGGGCGTGCCCCCATTTGACATTCAAATGGGACGTGCACCCCTTTTTTCTCTCGAGAGAAATCACTGATAAAAAAGTAGGGCACCTCTTTATGACAATAATAACAACCCATTCAAAATTGAATGGGTAACATCCATGTCCAAAAACCACCTTTTGAATTTGAATCAAATTCAAATTCAATTGTAGGACCAATTATTAGTGCCAAATTAAGAGCCCAATTGGATTAGGCTTAACCCTATCTCATAGAAAAACCCAATCAAGAGAAATTTGGATCAAATCATGTGCTAGCATAAATACTTTAGACCTAATTGGATCAATTGAGTCTAATTGAACAATCCTAAACCAAAATTCTTTATTGTGTGACCCCATAGGTTCAATTCTGTATGTTAATGGGATATATTGTGATCTCTATCATCAACATCATCGAAATCTCTTTTCGATGGATCGAAAGTTTTTCTAATTTAGCTAATTAAAATTATCGATCATCAAAATAATTCTAATTGATCCCATAATTCATCAGTGATACCTAGCAGTATGCAGTGACAACCTATTAAAACTGAATAAGAATCTCTAGGTGTAGTTACCATGCGATTTGGTTCTTCTATCGTGAGTTCTGACAGAATCAAAGTTAAGATAAACTCGTCAAACCTCATATCTATCATATGACAGAATCATTTAATTCGAGTCTGATATAAAATCCAATAGAAGCTCTTTTCTATCTTTCACACTGTCATGGTCATGGACTTATGGACTTAATCTCATGATCTACATAGGACTACTCTTCTACCGACATCGATAGATCCCATCTTGATATAATCCAATTTTTATAATGAACATACTGCAGCCAACATATACCTCAAGACTCTGTATGGTTAAAAGACTGAGTTATGTTGTAGTCAAACTACGGCACCCTCAAGGTGAACTGTCGATGCACCTCAGATCAGAAAATTAGACACACAATAGCAACTATGAATAAGTCACTGATGAAAAGGTAGATATCTTTGTGACTATTCGTAATTAGTCACACTCAGTACTCTTATTCTTAACAAGCACCTGTACTTTCACTCTGATGTCTCCATACCGTAGATTTAAGACTCATCTATCTGAAGAAAATGATCATATATCAATCTTTTGGGTCAATCACCATCTCCATGATGATCCTATGATCGGAAGTAATTTATAAGTTAACTAAGATTAGCACATATCTCAAATTCTCAACTCTTGAGTATGTGTTATCTTACCCATTAATCCAATAGATGATTCACAAACATGTTAGACATAATGTGAATGAAAATAATCTAATTTTTATTAATATTTAAAGTTAAATTATAAATTATATCCTAAAAATATTTTATAAGTGTCAGTCAATATGGCTTTTAGGACATATATCTAGCAAGTCAGTCATGATAGTCGGCCATGTTAGTCGGCCATGTCAGTTGGTCATATGGCAGTCGGTAGTTTGGCAGTCGGCCATGATAATGCAGGTTTGGCCATGAAGATGTAGGTTTGGCCATGAAGATGCAAGTTCGGTCATGATAATGCAGGTTCGACCATGATCACTCTGTTTTGATCATGATGACTCTGCTTCGGTCATGATGAGTTTGGTTCGGTCATGACCTGCAGACCTAGAAAAGAAAGAGATGACCGGTGAAGGTGTTAGAACCTCACCTTATGAAAGTTGAATTGTGAAAATTTCTTTCCTTCCAGAGCCTCCCCTCTTGGGATCTCTTGACTCTTCTTATATAGGTGTGGAGCAAGGAGCCGATCTCGAATTGGGGGGAGTAGATCTGATCATCCCAATAGTTTCCCCCCACTCACAAATCCAAGATGATCGGACATGTTGGACGATGGGAGTGAGCATATCTTCTGTCATGACTTCGAGCTCCGATTTTATGATCGTTTCGGCTGCAAATATCAATGATTCTCTCAAAAATAGAATCTCCAGCCATTTTATCATTTCTTTCTCGGCTCTCTTCTCTTTTTTTTTTGGTTATCGGACCTTAGTCCGACTTTTCTTTATCGTAGGACCTTTAGTTTGATTTTTGTAGCCTTCAATCGATAATGATAGAAATTTTCTAAGTGCTGAATCTCCCTGAATGTGATCATCATTCGTCATAGATGACTATTGCAGAGTCGAGTTGATGTATTTTTCGACTGACTGTAGTCGAGTCTGTATCTTCCACCTGACCATATTGAGTCGGTATATTATTCCGTCAGATCATAGTCGAGTCGGCATATTGTTCTGTCTAACTAGAGTCAAGTCGACATATTCTTCTATCTGATCGGAGTCGAGTCGGTATATTCTTCTACCCGACCATAGTTGAGTTGGCATATTCCTCCGTCCATCCGTAGTCGAGTCGGCATATTATTCCGTCTGACCGTAATCGAGTTACATATTATTCTGTCTGACCGTAGTCGAGTCGATATATTCTTCCGATTGATTGTAGTCAAATTGATATATTATTCTGTCGATCATAGTCGAGTCAGCATATTATTCCATCTGATCATAGTCGAGTCGGCATATTCTTCCATCTGACTGTAGTCGAGTCAGCATATTGTTCTATCTGACCATAGTTAAGTTGGCATATTCTTCCATCCGACTATAGTCCAATCGACATATTATTCTGTCCGACCGTAGTCGAGTCAGTATGTACAGTCGATCAATCGAAGTTGGTTTGTAGATTTGATCGATCGGAGTCGGCTTGTAGATTCGATCGATCGGAGTTAGCATGTAGAGTCAATTGATCAGAGTTGGTTTATAGATTCGACTGATCGAATTCAGCATGTAGATTTGACCGACTAGAATTGGTTTGTAGATTCGATCGACGAAAGTCAGCTTGTTATGAATGCCGAATATGTCGAGAGCTGGCATATCATGAATGTTGGGGGGCTAGGAGTCGACACGCTGCAAGTGCCAAGAGTATTGTCGATGCAGAGTGGGACAGGATGGCTGTACTTTGAAGGTACAATCTATGGTGCCAGCTCTTTCGATTGCTGTTGTCATTGTTCTACAGTCTATTAAAGACTGTGAACAGCTTAGATGAATGTCTTCACCTGAGTCTTGAGGCTTACCTCAATAATAATGGACGTATTTTGGACTTTTCCTCTTGTTGGGATAGTGGTGGCTCGATATGATGGGAACGTCGAGCCAGCCGTCGTTCTGGAGATGGAGAAGGAGATTGTTGTGGGGTGCGGCGACTGTGCCCAGATGGCACTGTGTGCGATGCCGACTCCTCTGTCAGTAGTTGCTGTTGTTGTTGTTGTGTTTGTTACTGTTGGAGGCTGTGCACTACCTCCATCAGTATTTTTACCTGCTATATCAGGATAGTAAATTGTTGAGCATCCACGGTGATGACCGAATGCGAGGAGCTGAGCTCTGCTGGTGGAGGTGGAGGCAGGAGATCTTCCTAATGGGAAGACGGCATGACGGAGATGTTTTGGGCTCTTGTTTTTACCATGATTGGATTCATTCCAACCCCTACCTAGTGTACCAATCTGTTGCGGCCAATCTTCGAGTGTGTCTGACTCCAGTGAAGAGCAACTTATAAAAAAGTCTACACTGATCGAAGTTATGTCCGACGAAGACCCTCCGATGCCTAAGTCAGCGGAGAGTGATGAACATGATAGTTGAAAGTAGATTTCGACAGAATAATAGTCCAAAAGTGTCTTACCATCGCTGTTCCCTTATCTCTCCTTTATAGATAAATTAGGTGTAACCGTCGAATACGTAGAGCTTCATTTTTTATGGTACTAAAGAATAGTTAACCCCTATTATCGGACCATAATCACAGAGTTAGTGGGCCTTTATAGATAACTTAGGTGTAGCCGTCGAATGTGGAGCTCCACTTTTTATGGTACTTAAGAATAGTTAACTCATATTATCGGACCATAATCATAGAGTTAGTGGGCAGTTTATACCCACTAACAATCGTGGTATGTGGTTGTTACCTATGATTGTGGTATCGTGATTGTAGGCAGTCAATCATTAGTCACTCGGCAATTAGTCAGTCGACCATTATGATACTGGTTCAATCATGAAGATGCTGCTTCGGTCATGATGGTTAGTCGTCCATGATGGTCAGTCGGTCATTAAGCAGTCGATCATGAAAATACTGCTTTGGCCATGACGGTCAGTCGGCTATGATGGTCAGTCAGCCATTAAGTAGTCGGCCATGAAGATGCTGCTTCGACCATGATGGTCAGTCGGCTATGATGATATTGCTTCGGTCATGAAGATGCTGCTTCGGCCATGTCAGTCGGTCATGATAGTCGGCCATATCAGTTGGTCGTGGCAGTCAGCCATGTAAGTCGGTCATATGAGTTGGTCATGTGGTGGTTGGCCATTTGATAGTCGACAATTTGACAGTCAGTAGCTTGGCAGTCGGCCATTTGCTAGTCAGTCCTTAGGCAATCGGCCATGAAGATACAGGTTCGGCCATGAAGATGCAGGTTTGGCCATGATGATGCAGGTTCGGCCATGGTGATGCAGATTCGACCATGATGACTCTGCTTCAGTCATAATGACTCTGGTTCGGCCATGACTTATAGAAAAAAAATGGGATGACTGATAAAGATGTTAGAACCTTACCTCATAAAAATAGAATTGTGAAAGTTTCTTCCCTTCAGAGCTTCTCCTCTTGGGATCTCTTGACTCTTTTTATATCGGTGTGAAGTAAGGAGCCGATTTTAAATCGGAGGAAGCACATCCGATTATCCCAATATATATATATATATTTATGTGTGTGTGGCTACATACACAAATAAAAATCTTTTTTTCACTGTTCTTCTTCATGAGACATTATAAGTAACACCCCTACACACCATAAGAGAATCCGTCGATTGGCCAAAAGAGAGATTTTAATCCCTATTTTTTCTTATGACCGGAGGGCTATAGTAATGTATCCATTCCGAGTACTAGGCTACTAAGACAACAAACTAAATCTATATATCACATATGTATGATTCAATACACATATCTCATATGCACGAACAAACAAACATTTAATACATCTTATGTATTAACAGTATCCAATTTATTTCATATATTATTAATTAGATCTAATCTAATTTTATAATTTGATTTTTCAGATCTACAATAGAAAATTTATTTCATGCATGTTAAAAATGAAGTGGCTTTGATATCACTTGAAAAAAATTAAGTAATTCGCATGCAAAAATTCATCATCATATGAATAACATACAGCCGCACAAAAATTGTAGCCTGACGAACTATTTCAGCATTTTACTCGACATACTGCACGTTCACGGTGCATATCTTGCGGCTGTGAACACTATCGTTGAGATGTAATCATCTTCTCACCAGCACTCGGCATGGATGCTGAGAATATAAAAATAGACGTGTGCGGTGATTGGGAGGGAGGGCATGGGAGATGCATGTATTGCAACCGCAATTGCCACCGTATTTGGCTAACTTACTAGCATTGGATTGAAAAGAAGGCGGTTTCGGTCGCGGACCATGTAATCAGGCCTACCATATGAAACCAGATGCCATTAAGATGAATAGCCAGTTGTTTAGATACTGACAGCTTGTAACTCAGAAATGGATCATAATCGTCCAAGATAGAGGTGGGTTCTTGTTTCGGGTCTAGTTGGTTGGCATCCCCAATTTCATGACACGAGTTTGAACCATCTACCACCATGTATAAAACAAATCTTCCTTGAAAAGTTATAAGTACATGATTAAATGTTCCATGGTCCTCACTTCCGAAGACACGAGAATGTGGCACATGTTATGTACACACTCTTATTTTCAACTGGATCGATACTCAACTTCAAATTCCAACAGCAACGAGTTTCGCCATTCATAGCTCGTTGGGCGGAGAGGCCGCTCCTCAATGATGGTTTATGTAGACCAGTCCCGTGCGCCCGGCCCATCCATGATCCGTTACCTGCAGCATGGCCCGTTGCCTTCTCCATCGCATTCTCGATGGAATGAATGGACGCCGGACGCCGTGTCCCGAAAGCCAAGTTATTTCGACTCCGCTATGGGGATGTGAGACGCCACGGATTGGCTCAGTGGCGCTGTCGTAATTTACGCTGGAAGACCGGGCGTTTTGAGCACGGAACTGATCCGGAAAACGTAGCCTTTACGAGAGGGCGACATGGAGAAGCGTGGTGGGTGGGTGGGGTGGGTAGCGCCCTACTCAAATCCAAAGCGCATCGACATCAGAGAGAGGGGTTCGCAGCTCTTCTAACTCGAAAAACCATAACACCCCCAAACGCTGTTCCCCTTTCTCTCCTCCCACTCCCACCCATATTTCTCGCTTTCTTCGCTTGAGACGACGGCGGAGCCAAAAATAACCGGGCGTGCTCTTTACACACTCTCCCTTCTCTTTTCCGATCTTTCCTGATGCCCTCTCTCCGGCCATCTCCGGATAGATAGGTGGATCGACCGATCAGCCCCCTATCCTGTGCCTGCTGATATCAAAACCGCCGGCCGGAAAGGAAACGGCGGCTGCCTTTCCACTCCCATCTCTCCCTCTCTCTCTCTTGCCTCTTCTTCTTGGTTTCCTTCCAGCTTCGATCTGGGCGGGAACGCCCAATGCTGCTTCCTCTCCGCCCTTGTACGCTCTGATTACACTCATCGTGGTAGCGTACCGCTGGTTGACTCGAGATCTGATCATCCGCTTCTTGCAGTGGAGCGCCGGGAAGCGATTCGTGCAGAAGAGAAAGGAAGGCCCTTGCTTTAAAAGTGGTTCAGGTCCGGATCTCGTCACAGTTTTCTCCGTTATCACTTTTATTCCAACTTTATTGTTATGGGTTTTATTTTATTTTTTATTTTTTTATTTTATTTTTATTTTTTTTGGTGTGCCCCCCTTCGGCCTCGTTGGCGAGCAAAAAAGTTTTTTATTTTTATGTGTATATTCTTTTTTTTTGATTTTTTTTTTTTTTTTAAATTTGGGGATGGTTAGGTAGGGAGGAGATGAATCGAAGCTTTAGGGCTCCGGAGGCCCCTCAAACTCAAGCGGCGACGACGATGACGCGGGGAAGGACCCTGGGCGCTGTCATGAAGGACAAGGACGAGGACCTCGCCCTCTTTCTCGAGATGCGCAAGCGCGAGAAGGAGCGGAACGACCTCCTCCTCCTCCACAACTCCGACGAACTCGATCCCCCACTTGGTACCGTATCACCGCTCCTCTCTCTCTCTCTACCCCCTCCTCTCCATATTCTCCAGCAGTTCTCCCTGCGCATCTCTGAATCTTCGTCATGTTTCTAGCTCCGTGTGATGGTCTAGTGTTTTTTTGGCAGGGTCTAAACCTGGGAGCGCTCCCATCTTCAAGATTGTGCCATCTGCGCCGGCACGCAAGGCTGGTGTCGATGACTTCCTCAACTCCGACAACGACAAGAACGACTACGACTGGTATCTTGCTAAAACTAGACCTTCCTACCGTTAATGTCTTACTTGCCATCAGTCTCATTGTTGCTTATTGAGGTCTCAAGTAAGGATTCTTCTCTTAGGTAGACCCCCCACCCCCACCACCACCACAAAAAAGAAAAAAAAAGGGACCTTTTCCCTTTTCTTTCTTTACCAAATTTTTCTATCGATTCAACAGACCACCATGTATGCATATGATTATTTATTTATTTATTTTTCGTTTTTCATATCTCTCTCAAACTTTACCATTGGCATCGCGACTTCAGTATTCTTCCGGCCATGTTGTGGTGATGACCTGTTCTTGTTTATCTGCAGATGGCTTCAGAATGAGTGCATGTTTACTGTTCTACGTGCCTACTGAGTCTGACTGTAATTATCTTTTGCGCACGTTATTTGTCAATGTATTTGCTTTGACTATTGGTACTATCCTGGTATATCTTGATTTCGGTCAATCTGTGTCTGGTCTCAATGTTCTTAAGATTTTAGAGAATTAAACTTCTGAGAGCAGTTTGAGCAGGAATTGTAGCTATCTGCTACTTCTTTTTCATTATTGTATGTGGACTGGAGTTAATTTTCCTCAGTTCGCAATAGGCAGAAAATTACCATTGCAGCTGGTTCTCTTTCTAAATAAAGTCCACTCATCCTTTATAATTCCATAACCCACGATGCGTTCTTGTTTGTGCAAACTGGCTGTACAGTCGTTATGTGAACTGGAATATGGAGAGCCAACACACAAGTAACTCAACTATGTTGAGGAACAGTGATTAAGTTCTTACGCACATCAAAGATAAAAACCAAATTCATAACATTGCAAAAATAGTATGGTTGAAGTTTTCTTTGTCCTTTTTTTATGGTTTAACCTTTGGCAGGCAGCCTCTAGAACTTGTTATGTGAAAATATTTTATCGTGAATGAAATGTCTGATGTGTATATGCATATGCTCAAATCTATGCCTCCAGTTCACTTTCCAAGTATAGCAACCATGGGAATTGGCTGATTTCCAATCATATTAAAATTGGTCACTGCATACTGTCCCTTGATGGAATTTTGAAGATGTCCTCCTTTTTCCAGGCTTCTTACACCGCCCGGTACTCCACTTTTTCCATCTTTGGATAAGGAGTCCAATAAATCTCCAGGAGGCAATATTGGGACTCCGAAAGCTCGTCCGACAGTGCTGAAATCCAGGGTGAGCACTCTACTCTTACAGCTGCTTCAAGTATTCTATATTTCAGTGTAAATTTGAATTCATGCTATGAACTTATTTTTCTGATTCCACCTTGATCTTCCCATGGCCATGGGTCCCACATGGGAACATTAGAGATGTCTAATGCACGCTCCACATAGGTATGTTTCATTTTGTTGTCAGTGACAGTGAGTGCTTGTGTTGAACAAAGTGCAGTTACCAATCAATCTCTCAAGACCTACTTAACATTTAATATCGTAACTATTGTTGTAATTGGACCAAGACGATTCATCAGACAAAGTGGGAAAGAAGAAAGTTCAAAAGCTCACCCCCAAATTGATACATAGGATGTCTCTGCTAATATTTTTGTGGAATTGCTATTCTAAAGCTGTTCCTTGACCAGTTACATAAGATTCTTGTAGACCTCTGTCATTCAGCAGTTAGAGACATGATTCTGAACAGTTGAATGTCTTGGGGAAGAAAGTTGGCATGATTGTGAAGAATGGAATATACATCTCTGGAAAGGACTGCCTTGTTTTTCCATTCAAGGTGACACATTGTGCTTAACACGATTCGATCTGCTTGATAATATCATGTTTCATCATACTCCATAACTAAGATGTGTCCCTAGTATGAAATGTTCAAAATTAGATCAATCCATATATGGAGTCAACATGCATATGGGAGATTTCATTGACCTGCATTGGCAGATTTACCCCCAGCCTGGAGTGATTTTTGACCTTGCTTCTCTTTCAAGCTGCTTGAAGGTTTTTAGGAGGTTCATGTTGCCACTGAATTGCTGGCTGGTTTTTCTTAGATGTTAAATGTTTTCTGTTAATCTGCTTGATTCTAGGTTTCCTACTTGTTTCCTATGTACAGGCACTAAGCTTTATTGGAGCAGCTCTCTATAATGCAATTTTTCATGCTCCTTTTTTTTAAAAAAAAATCATTTGTCTATTTATGCTTGGAAAGCATGTAAATGTTCTAAGTGATTAGTTATATCTTATTGATACTTTGCTTTTAAAATGCTTGTGATTTTGTTGTGCTTTTTCATAATTTGGAATGTTCGGTGAGTACTATTACAATCTAATTTACTATGACCTGTTTAAAACTTTATGTGCCTGAGTGTATTCTGCGGGTCTCACCTGTCTTTCATTCATTCGATACTGATGATGTATGTAGATGTAAAGGATTAATTCATCATCAAGATGTTACTATGTTTTCTTGTTCATTTCAAAAGGATTAAGTTCTATCATCTAGTTTATTGGACATACATAGGTTTCTTAATATTAGTAAAAGAGATAGGCCATGCTTCTATTTTAGTATTCTTATTCTTCCTATCATGTGAGTTCAGTTGTGGTGATTGATTGGTTCATTGAAGTAAAGATGAATCATGTCAATTTATTATTCTCTTGACAAATAACTGCATTTCTTTGAGCTGATGTACACATCTTCATGCTGTGTTCTCAGTTAGCTAATCCCTCAGACACTTCTTCAAGGAGCACCTTGTCCTCAAGGCAAGCAACATCATCGAGTGGCTTGAATTCATCTACTGTGGGAACGAGGAGGCCATCGTCATCTGGCGGTCCTACTCATACTTCATCAAGACCGGCAACTCCGACTGGGCGCCCTACACTAACTGCCAGTTCTAAATCTTCCAGACCTTCCACCCCCACTTCTCGTGCCACAGTATCTTCAAAGCCAGCAGTTCCTCCAGCAAGATCATCAACACCAGCTAGATCATCTACACCCACATCCAAGCCTTCTTCACTTGTCCCCAGCAGGCCTGCATCAAGGTCAGCTACCCCAACAAGACGACCTTCTACGCCATCTAGTCTGCCAGCCAGTTCTGCTCCACCAGGTCGATCTTCTTCTGTCACAAAGTCTGGCCCCACGATATCAAAAAGTTCAGCACCATCACGTGGCAGCTCTCCGACTGTGAAGTCCAGAGCATGGAAACCTTCAGACATGCCTGGCTTTTCCCTTGATGCACCCCCAAATTTGAGGACATCGTTGCCTGATAGGCCCTCTTCAGCTTCTCGGGGTAGACCTGGAGCACCCGGCTCAAGATCATCTTCAGTCGAGGCTGGACCTAGTGTTAGACCGAGACAGCAGTCTTGCTCTCCGTTCAGAGGGAGGGCTTCAGATGGTAATGTCCATAAAGGTAGTTCTGTTCCAGCAGTTAGCAGATCACACTTAAATGGTGGTGACTGCTTAAACCCTGTTCTAATTGGAAATAAGATGGTTGAACGAGTAGTAAACATGAGAAGACTTGCGCCCCCAAAGCAAGATGACCAACGATCGGCCCACAATAACCTCCCTGGGAAGCCATCACTGTCACCGGATAGCACTGGCTTTGGAAGAACACTGTCAAAAAAATCACTAGATATGGCTCTGAGGCATATGGTACATATGTTGCCTTCTTTTTATTTTTGGTTGGCTATTTACTGGATGTTTGTTATTGTTGGTTATCCATGTGTTTTTCCCATCTTCATTAGTGGCTAGACTTCTGTCATATGACACTTATATGGGAATTTCTGCTCATGCAGGATATAAGGCGGAGCATCCCAAACAGTTTGCGGCCGTTAATGAGTAAGGTTCCAGCATCCTCTATGTATAGCGTGAGATCTGGGTCCTCAAGAAGCAGACCAGTTAGTGTTTCTGACTCTCCTCTTGCCACAAGCAGCAATGCTAGTTCTGAGCAAAGTGTGAATAACAATATGATATGTTTGAATGGAAGTGAACTTGAAGATGATCTCAGCAGTGAGAAAGGAGGCAGATCCTCCCCTTTTGGTGCTGCGGCACCGCTCACCAGATGATCAAATAGAAGAATTACGCCTGTTGCTGTTGACTAGTATTTGCAATCTAGGAAGTTAACGCCCTTTACTTTTTTCATTTCTCCCACAGATGGGCAGCAGAAGCAGCTTAGGAAGGCCACTTTTTTCAGGTGAGGGGATTGAATTCCTATGTGTGTTGGATCAATTCGGCTGTCCGCTATCGTCTTGTTGGCCTTTTTCCGAATGATACCAAGGCCTTGTTTATGCATGTGGAGAACCGTTCGATGGTTTAAGGCTTGCTTCTTCCTACCGCTTTGCCTATATAACATGATATTTTAATTTTGAAATATTAACCAGTTAGGAAGGTATGCTATTCCAATGCGTCTGATATGTGCATTTTGGAGCTAGTTGCTGAAATCGTGCAGTGTCTTCTTTCATGAAAATCTGTACACTTGAGTTTTCTTTCCAACGCGTATGAGTCTGGTTGGTTGTTCACCGCCAAGTGTTTTCAATTTGTTTAGGGCTCTTGCACTCCTTTGTCATTGTCAAGTTTGTATTGATCAATACTATAGCCGTCATCTCTGCTTTGACCATTGTTACTCTCCCCAGCGAGTTTAGTCAACAGTGTTATGTTTTAGTCGGGGAACATGGTTACCTTATAAAGTGTTTTTCTACCCCCAAAAGTGCAGTTTGATCTAGAAGGTTTTTTAAATGAATGTACGTATGAGTTGCCAAATCCACGAATTTTAGGGCATATCGTTTTTGGGATATCACAGATAAATTACTTCTTCCAGGCGGGGATATGAGCTCATGGTGTGCTCTGCTCGTGTTGCTTTGAGGACGCATCGGACTCCCGCAAGCAAATCATTTGGATCTCGAGATTTCCTTCGATTTACTCGGATATTAGCCGTCAGTTTGGAATTTGTGAAACTGTCATGAAAATCGAGGTTTGGTAGGGTTGCACAGCAGTTGGGTGATCGTCATGAGGACTTTTCGCCGGTCCCTGTTCGATCGTGCGCATGCAGGATCTTTCAGGTGGTATTGTTTTCCGTGGGAGTGTTGGTGATCATCATTTAGACTGAATTTTTTTTTTAAATAATATATTTTTAATAAAATATTTTGAAAATATCGTAGTCTACAAATTATTTTCAACACTATCATGGTGGGGTTCAACCCATAAATTTTGAGCCAATGTGGATAAATTTATAGGTTGAAATTATAAATTCTCTTAGTCCATATGGAATGAGCGCAAGAAATTTGATATTTGAATTTATGGGTTGAAGATATATATTAAAGTTAATTCGTGATTTCAACCCATGAATTTAAAAAAGTATGGCTTTGAGCCTATGAATTTTTTTTTTTTTTTAATTCATGATCCCAAATCATGTTTCTTCTCCATAATCCTTCACGAACAGCCAGTCCTTCGCCCACGCCGTTCTCTCTTTCGACTATCCGATCCCCCTCCCCCACGCCCGTCCCGTGTTGCTCCCCTCCCTTCCAACAACGATCGCACCCCTTGGGCCCCACTCCCCCTCCACGATCCCCCCTGCCTGTGTCGTCACCCTCGGATCGCATCCATCGAACCCCTCCCCCCCGCTGCGCCCCTCTCCTCTAACAAGGATCGTGCTTCCTGGGCCCCGCTCCCCCTCCACGGTCCCTCCCCACTGCCGTTGTGTCCTCACCCTCGGATCGCACCGCTCGGACCCCCTCTCCCCCCGCCCCCGGCTACTCCCCTCCCCTCCAACAAGGGTCGCGCTCCTTGGGCCCCGCCCCCCTCCATGGTCCCCCCTCTGGCTACTGTTGTGTCCTCACCCTCGGATCGCGCACCCGGACCCCCTCTCCCCCTGCCCCCCTCCACAATCCCCACTCTGCTCCCGTTCTCTCGGACCGTCAGATCTTGCCCCCCGACCCCACCCCTCCCCTCCCCTCCCCTCCCTTTCTTTCCGACGCTCAGATCGCGGTCCCCGACCCCCACCACCACCTCCTCCCCCCCGACCCCGGTCAGTCCCTACACTGCTCCCCTTCTTTTCCACCGTGGGGTCCCCCTCACCCCTTCCCCCACACCCCCACTTTTCCATCTCTCTGATCATCTTCTGATCAATAGGCCACTCCCCATTTTCGACTGCCCTCTCTATTGGATCTCGAGCCTAGCTGCCTTTTGCCAGTCCAATCATCGATTTCCATCATCTTTGTAATTTTTTTTATATTATTATCTATTTTTTGAAATTATTACAAGTGAAAAAAAATAAAATTAATAATTATAAAAAAAATTTTAAGTATGTAAAATTTTATAATATTATAAAAATTATTGAGTCACAATTTATTTAAGTAAATTGTTATTATAAGATTTTATTTTAATGACTGATCTTGAGCCATATAGTTTACTTTGTTTTGCATTTAATTGATGATTTTATATAGAGTATGCTAAAATTATTGTATTTGTTATGTATGTAGTGATGGAAGAAAATATCATGGCCTTATGCTACATAAATGGTTCTATAGTTTATGGACCAAATGGCATTGAATATATTGATCGTCCTCAAAGGACAATTAGAATTAAATTTAAAATTAAATTTGAGGAGTTAGAGAATAAATTATGCAGTGTCTTTCATATAGACAAAAGCAAAAATAGACTCACAATAATATATAGATATCCACGAGTTGTACAGCCGACATTATTAAAGTATGAACCGGTACCGATTAATGAAGATGAAGATATTGAAATAATCTTTTCAACGGTTAGTTTATACCCATATTTATCGGGTGCAGAATTGTATCCAGAAATGCAGCCTATTGAAGCTGAACAGGATAAATATGAAGTAGCCGATAGGAATATAAGAACAACTCAGGGCATTGAACAGATTGGTCCATCTAAAACAACTAAAGGCACCGAACAGATTAGTCCATCTAAAACAACTCAGGGCACTGATCATGTATCAGGGACACAGTTTCAAACATGTAGAGGACCAGTTTCCTATAGTAGATCTTGGTGTGGTAGGTGTCACTATCAGAATTGAGCTCTTAGTCGACCGGCCTAAGCTACCTGGCTCGATCGGTTGGCTCGGTGGGTGACGGTCGATCGAAATTCTCAGGCGGTCAACCGCAATGGCATGGCTTGCGTGCCACAGTGGTCGACCGGCCTTAGATTTCGGGCTCGATCAGTCGCTTGGTGGGCCTCAATCGATCGAAATTCTCAAACGATCGACCACAATGGCACGGCTTGCGTGCCACAGTGGTCGACCGGCCTGAGGTTTCGGGCTCAATCGGTTGGCTCAGTGGGTCTCGGTCGATCGAAATTCTCAGGCGATCGACCGCAATGGCATGGCTTGTGTGCCATAATGGTCGATCAGCCTGAGGTTCTGGGCTTAATCGATCAGTTCGGTGGGTCTCGGTCGATCGATTTCCTCATATGGTCGACCGTCCTAATCAATTTTCAATATATTTTTTAAACTATAAAATCTTTTATTTAATTTTTTTATAATTATTGATTGGATACTAATTTCATATAATTTTTATCAGATTACAAGATTTCTTATCTAAAATGACAGCAACAAAAGAAAGATACATATGCATACATCAAACCGAAGTATATTTATCCAAAAATAAATAAAAAAGATGACAGATCTTCGGATGAAGCCTCACATACTACAATCGATCGTTGAAGTTTAATCATTTAAAGCAGGGTCTTGTGATGGTGGAAAAAATTGATGATAAAAATACTGTACGAACTGATCAAATCATCGAAATCCCTCATCCAATCGAACACCCATCTGTACAAATCCCTCATCTAGCCAAGAATCCATATGTGCAAATCTCTCGCTAACAGATATCTTCAATGTATCTATGTGAGCAGATAATGCGTACTGATCGGATGACTGCTGATCGGACTGTGTAGTATGTATAGGCTGCTCTTTATCAATAGGCTGACCACCTCCTTCACCGTCATATTCTTTTTCATCTACTGTAGACGTATACATCCATATCCCATCATGAAATGTATACCCCATATGCCTCAGAGATATATGATTGTAAATATCACTACGTTTAACCTTGATAACTTCATCATCAGCCGTGATATGGACATCAAATGCCTCAAATATAGCAGTCAGAATAGCTCTATATGGCAAGATAGTTTTTGAACTTTGAAAACATTCATTCATATAAAACATCATTAAATAGGGCAAATTAACTCTATCACCTAAAAGAACCATTCTGAGGAGATAAATATCTAAATATGATACGTGTTCTCTGTGACCTCTTTTGGGCAAAAAATTAAATGTAAAAATGTGATGGATTAACCTAGTTTCAAATGGTAATAAGTTTGCATTAGGTTTAGCGGTCGCACTTATATCGCCCTCAAAAATAGTTCTAACAAAGGAAGCATAGTCTAATATTGGATGATTTCAAACAGTACTATTATTGAAAAATCTATCACCATTTGATGGAATATCTAAAATTTGACCTAAAATTTCATAGTCAAATTCGATCATTTATCCTTTAACATATGATGAAATGGAACAAGACTTACTATTAAAACTAAAATTACTACAAAAATAGTGAACCAGAGTAGGATATGTTGGCTTATTGAGTATAATCATAGATAGCCAACCCATTCTTTCAAATAAAAATTTAATATAAAAATCACTAAAACTATTTAAATCGACTATTCTACCTCCTACAACTTTTCTTTCAGAAAAGTTTGATTGAAATTTTTCACTATACTCACTATTTAAAAAAAAAAACTCTTCATACCTACGAAATGGTTGCTTTTCTTTCTCTATTCGAGTCCTCTTTCCTTTCGACAAAACTTCACTTTTTTTTTTTTAAGCCATAATCGATTTTAAGAAGGGGGATCAGAATTTGTGGACAAAATGCACCAATACAAGAAAATTTCTGAAAATTTTAATGAGTAGGAAGGGGTGGTGGAGGTGGATTTAAAGAGAATGAAATCATGGGTTGGAGTTACGATTTCTCAAATTCATAGGTTGAACCCATAAATTTATGTAACAGTAAAAATTTCAAAAGAAATCATGGGTTAAACTCACGAATATAAGAATTCGTGGGTTCAACCCATGAATTTTATTCAAATTTTTAAAAAAAAATCATTGAGAATTCATGGATTGGACCCATGAATTTTTGAATTCGTTGGTTGAACCCATGAATCTATTTAGATTAATACGTGACTCCAACCCACAAATTCAAATATTAAAATTCATGTAAAAATCACATGGATTGAAGAATTTATGGATTTAATCCACAAATTATCTATTCATGAATTTATTCGATACGATCTCTTCACAATAGTTTCAAAAATAATTTATGAATCATGATATTTTAAAAATATTTTATTAAAAATATAAAATTTTAAAAAAAATTTCATTTAGACTTTCTTTTTTTCTCAGATCATCTGGACCAAGGCCCAACAATAGAGGCGCGGAAACCTCTGCACGGGATTCCAAATTCGTAGTCCTCCATTCATGTTACCCCCAATGACCGTACGAGGGGCCATGGAGAATGGACTGTAAAAGTTAGTCCTATGATATTGACCGATTGAAAGAAAATAACTGACAAGAGACATTATTTTGCGGGTTGGTATTTCACGGAAAGCTCGCTATGGTTGCAGTTACACCAAGGAGCTGTTTGGTGAGAAATAATCTGACGTAAAAAAAATAAATTTCTGTTGGATGTGAAAAAAGAGAGAAAAAAATGGATAAAAAATAAAATAATAAATTTTTTTATTTTTTTAAAAAAATAAAATAAATATTATAAAAAATTAATATTTTATAAATTTTTAATAATAATTTATATTTGATAAAAATATTTTTAATAAAACTGTATACGTGATCATTGATTCTATTCTAATATTTTTTTTAAATTTATTTAATATAAAATTTTTACAAAAAATTTTAAATAAAAATAATATTATATAAAAAATTATATAATTATAATCATTATATAAAAATTAATTAGAGATATCAATATTATCATAATATTAAAAAAATATTTTATGTTAAAAATATATTTATAAATTTGACCACATCTTTATATAGATTTACTCACAATCAAACATAATAATTTTTTTTTCATATTATTTTTTAAAATAATATTTTTATTAATTAAATATAATAAAAATTATTTTTCTTCACCAAAACAACGTTTGGATAGGTGCCTATCAAATGGTCTATTGCACACCGACCGTGAATGGAACCTGGATCTATCCGCCCGGGATGTTGTGATCTTCTCCAAAAGTAAACACCTAACAGCAGAAAGGATGTTGTGAGCTTCCATCGGCAGATTCCAATCAGTGACATTGGGAATGCCATATTCAGTAATCCATAATTATCTGGTCTCGTACAGAACAGAAAATCGGCTAACAAATCCTCCGAACGGAAGCGTCTTCAAGCACCGTGAGCATACAAGTTTTTGAATGAGAATCGTTATTACCAACTCTACATACACAATGTCAAGCGGCATTAACTAAGTGTGAATTTACAGTGAGACAGCTCTCAGTAACTAGACATCCATATACATTTAGAAAAGACCGAGAGACAACTTTAGCTTGTTCTGCCTCCACTTTGGCAACTGGTAAAATGCCTTCTTGCTCATGCCAAACTTCTCTTGAAACTCTTTAGCAGACAGATAAGCCTACATGTTCGACAGAGTGTCCATCTTTGTTAAAACATTTCAATTTTCAGACAAAGTAAACATGCAGAAACAATATTTAATCCACCTATAGTAACTGCAAAAGGTGAATGTGGAAAGGATAACCTAAACCAGGTAATGGATTTTCCCATCAAAAAATCAAGGAATACCATCTGATCAATATCTGGTTTAATACATTAAGCTTAAACAAGCTGGTGACTATTCCAACATGATTGTTGGCAGCATTATGAAGTAGAGGTGATCAGATACCTTGCTGGCTATACCTACTACCGATCAAGTATACTGTTACCAGGACAATTGCTTGGAACACAAACAACAGGAGCTGGGAGGAGTAGGTGCTTTCTTTTTTTGGGACAAAAAAACAGTGGTAATTTAAAATAGAGTTACAAAAAGAACACTCTTGTGCTGCTGCAGGTAGGACTGAAATATTGAAAATGTTTTAAGTGCCTGTTTGGATGCCTGATTATGTTATCACAAGACAAATTTACCCATTGAAACAGAAGTTCAGAAGCAAAGAGAAATAAGACAGAATAGATATATGCAAGCGGGGAGCCTTGAGAACAAACAACCCATGAAAAAACTAGGATTGTGTGTTGCTGCGAGAGGTAATATATGGTATTCCCACTTGTCTAGGACCAAACATCCAAAATTTTCTTAAATACATAAAATCTATCTCTCCGATCGATAATCTGTTCTAACTGTTTACCGATGGTTTATTCAAAGGATTATTTATGCCGGCATCCAAGCAGCCCCTAAAAGATTTCAGAGACACATAACTTTCTGATAAACTCTGGTATGTACATAATGATCAAGTATATTGACCACCACCATTAACAATCAATCATTTTTAAAATAACTTATCATCAGCTATGGAGCAAAACACTATGTCAAGCAAGCATCACAGAAGACCACGAGAACTTTATTACAGACTAAGCATCAATGTAGCAATGTTCCTGGCTTAGAACAGGACATATGCACATGTCATAAGCTATCTTAAAACATGAAATGCCATGTTTACAGCTAAGACCAGTTGATTTATCAGAAATAGAGAGAGAGAGAGAGAGAGAGAGAGAGAGAGAGAGAGAGAGAATCAACTGATTTCTATATTAATAGCAAACTATAAAGAATACAACTGAAGACACTAACTGAGCACTCACTAGACTACTTCATGCATCAGAAGTGCCAGATTTAATTATGAGCATCTATGATATCATTATCCAACATTACAGCAAAGAAGAAAAGCTGCACCAAACGTATAATTAACTGAGCAATATCTCTTTAGTACAGTTACTTGCAAATCAATTCGAACAATTTTCATCTACTGGAATAGACCTGTGTGAAGGGATCTCCTTATCGTGCCTTGAAGAATGGAAAGCACCAGTAAATGCAAGTCAATCTCATTCCATAATGAGGAATAACTGTGTGTTTGGGGGTGGGGGGGTGGGTGGGGGAGCAAACATTGTTTTAGACTTCTAATATGTGCTGCAACACATGCAAACATGACAACCATATTCCAAGTACTTTAGTTTTAGCACAGAAGCATCATGCAATCATGGACCAAGGATAGTGTCAAGGAATTATCCAGTTATGTACAATCATCAGAAAGTCTTGTAAAATTATTAAAAAAAGACAAACTTAAATATCCAAGTAATTGTAGCAAACAAGCCGCATCTGATCTATTTGGAGCCATGTATCATTAAACATGGGCATAATCATTACCATCAAACCATTCATTTGTTACATATGTGTATAAAATATGAGGGATACTAGTGTTGGTATCATGTGAATTATGAATACAATTTCTAATTCTTTAATATTATTTAGTGTTTTTTTTTCTTTTATGTTATTTTTGTACATGACAGTGGAATTGGGAAACATGGCTTCTCTTGGCATTTTAAGACGGCCAATAGATCCTGCTTCAGACTCAAACAATGAGCCAATTTGGAAATGAAGAAAGTTCCATGATCTCCCTTGGGTCACTGAAAGATTGGAGAGAGTACTCAAGCTCGTAATACAGTAACGTGAATCATGGTGAGGTATGAAATAGTAACTGTGGTTTTTAGTTGCGGGGGAGGGCAGTGCAAGGGGGATGGTGGTGGTTGGAGAAAGCTTCTCTCTTGCAGTCCTCATACAACACTTCTTCAGATTCTCGTTACTCGGCTTAAACTGGGCTTTCTCTTGTGCCACTCTCTCAAGTTGTTGTCATCATTTTCTCTTGGAAAGTTCTCTCGGGCACGGAATTGAGGTGTAGCAAAGCTTGACAGATTAGCAAATGTGTTTTCTTTCTGGGCAACTGTTGTTATACTTTATCATAGTGGATATCTCACTTCCCTCCATGGGTATAGGATGTTTATCGGGTGGACCAAGTTAAATTCTGGTGTGTTATTCCTGCTTGTTCACTTTTATTTTTTCGATCATTTTATTCTGTCATTCCTAGGGTTATAACAAGTGGAAAGATTTGCTGCATTAGGTTTGATAACTTTGTTTAACACAAGGTTAATTAAACCTAGTAACTTATTAAACTCTCAGTGGGAATGCTCACATAATAAAAAGCAGAGCATCATTACCCCATAGTCTTTTCAAAACAAGTGCAGTAAAGCATG
Organism: Elaeis guineensis; assembly: GCF_000442705.2. Classification (NCBI taxonomy): domain Eukaryota; kingdom Viridiplantae; phylum Streptophyta; class Magnoliopsida; order Arecales; family Arecaceae; genus Elaeis; species Elaeis guineensis. The sequence goes on along the minus strand of NC_025997.2, from coordinate 132,855,545 downwards.
AAGTTCTAGAACTCTTGGTAGGTGCATCATTGCAGGTTGAAAAATAGTTGGATTTCCTCCTACAAAGAATTGGTAATCTATCAACTCAGAAAGACAATTTGCAGCAGCACTATATGAAAGAATGCCTACTCAGTTAAAAAAACAGATTGCCCATCAAACGTCACCATGAATGGAGTGCTTAGCTATGTGCCAAATAATAAAGAATTATGCTTTTGAATAGATATCACAGAAATAGCTTGAATTAAAAAGCAGGTCAAAAAACATCCAAAATTCATTAAACAAAAAAAAAAAATGTTACATATATTAGTACATATACAGATGATCTTTAGTAAAGAGAACAGATTATTTGTGGCAGCACAATCTCAGGACTCAGGTTGAACCTACAGTATGCCTTCTAGCTGGTACAAAACTCTTTTTAATATCTGCATATACTAGACCACTACTTAATCATTTTTAATATAATATCTGGTCGTTAGAAAGCAGCAGCTCCATCAATGAAGTATACTAGAACATCTAGCATAGGCTTATTTATCAAATCAGCCTGTAACTATATGCGACAAGGCCTATTACATTGTTTGATATTTTTAAATGGGAGAATGCTGAGAATATTACCTCTCGTCTGGTTACATCTATGCCCGTTATTGGCATGCTCGATGGCACTTTAAGGAGTTCATATGGCAACTTCTCCAATACATCATCTGTGTCATTTTCTTCGCAGTTGTCCAATATGATTTCTTCAACTTTTCTTGAATTAAAACTTGACTCTTCCATTACTGAGGAAGATTCAGATGACCCATCTGCAATGGACAAACATGCAGGTATCAATGGCTGAAAAAAGGACCTCAGAATTTTCTAGTATTTAGCCTTGTAATTTAGAGAACACATTCATATAAAAGTATGACATTGAAACTAATACATGATTAGGTAAGATAAAAAAACTTGCAATGAAAATTTTTGAATATTTTTGCTGATTTTTTTTGTTCGTCCTAACTAGATAATTGGGTACTGTCTGTATATCATATTCACAACTGCACTCAAGTTACTGACAAGCAAGTAAAAGGATCTATATTTTTGGAAAACTAACATGTGAAACTGGATACCCTGCCAAATCATTTCACTTTTAGGTGCCAAGGAAGGTTAATATGTGAACCCCCTTTTGAAAGATTAATATGATATAAGTTTTTTCTGATGCAAACATAAGTTAAAACTCTCTACATGCAAACCTGAGAGGTTTAATAATTATACAAGTAGAAGAAGTTGCGAGAAGCTCCCATGCAACTGTAGTTGGGTTCAGCAAGCAATAAATGTTTCTAGCCTTGAACTTGCTGAAACACTGGATGCTGATGACATGACTCACCTCTCATATACAACCTGTCAGAAATGGACAAGTTTCTGATAGAGCCGTCTGGTGTATGTTCAGAGTATCGTCTAAATGCTTTCCGAAAGCCTATATCAGGTGCCTGTAAAAACACACTTAGTGGGCACTATAGACTTAGAATCAAGAATAAGTATCTGAAATTTAGAATACATGATACATGCATCGATAATAGAATTGGTATTGAGCGGTTTGCATGTCACACAAAGCACAATAGCAAACTAACTGGGCAAATTTTCACATTTTAAATTTACATATCATCTAAGTTGATATATTTGCTTATATCAATTATGTAACAAACACATATACTTGCATGAACTTCATCTCCTTAACAAACCTGAATTTCATGCCATTGAGAAGATTAACCTATAGTCAAAACAATATTTGTACGCTATTTAGGCACATGCATATAAGAGTATATACAATGTGAAAAACTTCCAAGATTATGGTGATCAAGAGCCAACAAAGTCAATATCTAACCTCCACATTTCGTGAAGATCCTTTTAGCATGGCAAGCTTCCTCTCAAATGAGTTCCCATGCATCTACAAGCGAATAAGATTTAAATGAATACATGAGTATCATTTCAAAAAGGTTGGTGTACTCACCAATCTCACTTATTTCTCTTAAGCACTGTAAGTCTTCATAATAGCAAAACAGTTCATGAAATATGTAACAAAGATATCTAGATCTATCGAAACAGAATATACTTTGGTTATGAGAAATGGTATACATACATAAGTCTTTGAATCATCCCAGTTAAAGAAACGAGTGAAGAATGGAGGCTCATTTCCTTCTGTAATAACATATACAGCTGCATCTATTGATAATCCTTCCTGAAGAATGTCTGCTTGAAGGAATTTCTGCAAGTATAAGAAAGGCAAAAAGAGAAAAGCAAAGAAACATGTAGAATGACGCTTGGCAGTTTTAGGACATGATAATTGGTATACTATTAATGGAAAGGAGAATATCATGTTCACTACTAGTAAGAAAAACATGTTACCTTGCCAAGATTCAGGGCTTGCTCTTTAGATGTAACATTTGCATGTAGGCCAACCCAGATATAAATTTCATCATGGCAGTCCAGTACCAATACATCCTCTGTAGTTAAATCATCCTGAGTGAAATTGAATATCTCCTTTCCCTGAGATGTATAGATCATATTTGATAAGCTTTCGCGGTTTCGCTGAAGTTCTCGTAGAAACTATGAATATAATAAAAACTGTTTTGTGACTCTCTCTTGCAAAAAATTGCCTCAAGTTTCCATAATATTTGGAGATCACATAACATTTCAGAAGTGAATATCTACTTCAATAACCCTACTTTGATCTATCATGAACATTTCCATCTTTCTCTTCATTATACAATACAGTAAAGCAAAACTAAATTGTATGTAAATCTTTTTTCCGGTACTATATACTTCAGCCCCTCCCATAATGATGTTGAAGTAGAAATCAGTAAACAATATCTTAATCAAGAAAAACCTTTATTGTCTATTTTCACCCCACTGATGCAGTCTAACTTCAGTCATTTCACAGTCTATAACATCTTTATGCTCACATGCCAACTGTCTTAAAACAACTTTGGTGCTGACAACTGTTTATGAGTCATCATGAGGTTAAGAAAAGATAACATAGAAAACCTACTTTTAGAATTGAACAATTCTACAATAGAATGATGAATGATCATTACTGGCATAGAAATAAAACAGTGCTATGTTTTTCTTGCATCATGTATTTGATGATTTTATAAATATATTCTAAAAAAATATGATTCAAAGTCAATATTAAAACCATGGAATAATGACTGTTATATTTATATTGTTTGCAATTGCATATATGATGCCTATCGACAGATATTAGCAGGCATCTTTATAATTGCCATTGTGATTGATCCATGTTTGGGTTGATCAATATTTTGTGATCTACAAGCAAACAAATAAACAAACAAATGCCATTGTGATTGATCCATGTTCGCGTTGATCAATATTTTGTGATCTATATATATATTACGCTTGCATAATTTCTGTTGGTTCATTAGTTAGGGGTCTGAGTTGCATAGATATATAATTGACAGCAACCTATATTATATCTCGTATAAGATATATATACAATATACAAGATATGAAATAGAAATGTTTCACAAGTTCTGCATCAGATTTTTGGAGATTTATCATGGCTTAATTACTTTTACTAAGAATTACAATATTGATGTGACATCTCAGCAAAATCTTAAGCAACTATACTATCACTATCAAGGTTTGCTCAGACATTGCAAGAGAATCTGATAGATTCACTTACTCATCATGATTACCATGTGAAGATTGTGTAAATTTGACTGACCATAAGTCTCCTAGTAATTTCTGTTAGTTTGCCTATTAATTTGGATATTCCAGGACAACTCCAAAGAAGTTACAAGCACCAAAATAGAAAAAACATTATTCCATTAGATTCCAACAGCAAATCCACATCCACAAATAGCTATGCTAGGAACCACTTCATATCTACATTGTGGCATGAAATGTTAGAACTATGTGCACGTGATAGATACAAAGTGTTGGGTCACTCATTACATATTTGTGTGGACTAGTAATATTTAGAAGTGGGGGCATTATATAAGTGAAGAATACCTTGTAATCACCTGAAGAGGTAATAAGCCATATGATAGCCAGAGAACCATAAGTTGGCATTAGACATGCTCTTTAGAGCAATTTATGGCTGATGAAAATCTGAATCAAGGAAGAACACATTATCAAAGACTACAAAATTACAGCAAAATTATAGTGCATTCACCTTCTGTGAGGACACAGGTAAACAAATGTGGATCTTCAGTGTAGTCTTTGATATCCTTTTCCCTTGGATACTCTGCTTTTCCACCTAATGCACTCCAAAAGATATCCGGTTCACTGCCTTCCCTTACCAACATAGGTTGTTTCAGGGGCTGCCACCAGCATCAAGTAATGGTTAGATAAGATAGTAAGCAAGGTTACGAGGACTCAAGAAGGAATGATATGTCATTTTCTTCCATATACAAAAACAGAAAAGGAACTGAGAACACTCAACATTTTTTTGATGATAAAACTCCAAATAATGCTAGTATTTAAATCTTGTATAAGGTGCTTAGTTTGAACTGGACAGCATTCTCAATATGCAAGAAACAGTTAAGAAAAGAAATCAATTCTGGACAAAATTTCAGTTTGTACAGGTAACTTGAATACGTTGCAAATACATGAACTTAAACTTCCCATATCTAAATGCATTGTTTTGCAAACAAGAAATAGAAGCCTCGGATACACACATTGTGATTCAAATAATTTTTAACTTCTATATGGAGAAAGGTGCCATGCATTAATTCATGACCGTTTCTTTTCTTTTAGTCAATAAATGCAACATCCATGGTTCCTCTTTTGAGAGAAGTAGACAGTTTGCCCCTACATTCCTCTTTTTGGTGATTGCTGTGAATTCGTTGTATGGAGAACCAGCAAGAAGTCAGCAGTTTCATAAAAACCTTATTTCCTTGACAATGATTTGACCCATTGAGGTTCTTAGATGGCCCCATACCTTTGATGGGCAGTTTACTTATTAAACATATACAACAAAACACTATTTTTTTTTATTGCAAGGAAATTTTCAAATATGTGTGGTGTGTGCAAGTCTATGCAAATAAACCCAATCATCATTTCATTTGTTTATTTTCTGAAAAATAATCACCATCTTCATTTTCAAACTAAATTATTTAGTAAAACTCTTATGGATAGGAGTTGATAAGGCAACAAAATAAAGCATGTAATGTAGAGGGAGGTACAGGCAAGACTCCTAAGGCTCCATGTCCAACGAGATGTGCTTAGGCAGGTGAAAACTACATCCAGGTCACAATTTATGTCATTTACCTAGAACAGACACAAGCCAAAATATTCTTTTTACTAAATTCATGGTTTAAATTTTAAAAATCCTCTTAGATGTTATCATAAATTAACAGCAGTTCAGTTGACTATATTGACTTAGTTGATGCATACAGCACAAAAAATAGTAACCTTATCTAGGCAAGGAAGAAGTGACAATGTCAAATAATAGCTACTCACATTTATCTTGTCCAACATACTGTTGAGCAGATCATGATCGCTTGGCAATGAAAGGCTTCCTGTCCAAGCGAAAATAAAAGATCCATCTTGCAAGATGTAACAATATGAGGAATTAAGTGAAGTGGAGACCTGAAACTTATGTTTGTTAATGAACATCTTCAAGGCCATGATCAACAAAAATAACTAATGTACATGCAAAAGGCTTTTCCTGCAACCATCATCATGCTTTCATTCAAACTATCCAAATTAGTAACCACCTAAATATATTCGGTGATGAAATCAAATAATAGTATGATAAAAGATGATGAAAAAAGTTGTTAGCGAACTTTTGGGAGAGTTTCAGGCAACATCCAGAAGAAGAATTTTGAGACTAAAAAGGCAAAAATGCAGAATGTTCAGAAATGACAAAGGATGAAGTTTTAATTTGGAACCCCTTTATAGGATGTAATTGATTCTGGAACTAATTTCAGTAACCAAGTTTAAATTATTTGATAGATGGTTAAGAACATATTATTCACTAAGACACAAACATCGCTTCCTTTCTCCAACAATTTTGTTTACATTTTTCTGGTGTTAAATTCTAATAAACCAATATGGCACACAGGCAATGTGTAAGACACTTATAAAGGAGGTATACCAGCAAGAAAACAACCAACAGAGAGCCAGGGAGCTCTCTGTGGTGGTATGTACCTGGTTTTGGGTTTCTTTCTACTTTTTGTTCTTTTAGCCTCTTTTCTCAGCATTCAATAGGAGGCTCCTTGGTGAATGTTATTTTTGATGATTTAGTGCTGATTGCTAAGATTTAGATGCAGTGAAAGTTAAAGGTTTCAAGGAAGTTCTGAAAGAAATGGTCCTAATTATAAATTGGACCAATAACATATATGAACTGCAAGTTTGTCAGCATATATACAGAATCATCAATGGAGATGGTGTTTTGGGGGCTTGATCCCCTGCCCTGCCAACCTCTTTTGCCGCATCAGTTCTAAAAAAGAAAATAGCACATAGATAGAGGACAATTTCCTGATTAGGATTAAACCAAGTGGAAATTTGCAATTGCGTTGTTATGGAATCAGTGCATATAAATGAAATCATGAAGATATGGGAGAACGATAATATGTTTCCTAATATATCACCCAGAATTTGTGTAGAAAGATCACATAAGATGAAATGCATAGCATAGATTGGTATTGTGCAATGGCTGTTCGTATGGATGGGGCTCATGGACTTAGACATGTTAGAGAAAGGTTTAAGTCCCCCAAATAAAAGTTATTGATAAGGAAGACCAGTTGCAATGATCTGGTCATGTGTGGGGTCAGGTGTGAGGCAAATATTGCCATCATGGGAAGTGAGAAAGGGATCCAATATTCACAAGCTAGAAGAGAGGCATTCAACATTTTTAAGGAATTAGCTTTGGATAGAAGCAACAACAAACTATGATCCATAAAGCTAACCCAGATAGATGGTATGACAAAACTTGCTCTTCATAATTATTTAGTTTAATTGGTCAAGCATGACATGTCCTTATAAAACAGTAATATAGAATAATTAAATAATGCAGTTTGTGAATGCTATTATGTACATATGATGATGCTACTCTTCATGCTAAATTTGTCTCATATCTTAGCATAGCTATGATTTGCCGTACCGCCCCATACCTCCAAGTACGGGGCATACTGTACCGTACCAGCTTGTACCAATATGCTGTCTCGTATAGTACTGAACCACATACAGATCTTGTAATAGGATGGTACCGGTATAGGGTTCAGTACCGAGACGGCAAATTTTGATAGAGATAATTAACCAAAATGGTGGGAGAAGAATTTGGTTGTTTTATTTCATGTTGGCTAGGTAGCCTTAATTTATGCCTCAGAGACAAATGCACTTCCTTTAAAAAAGCTTTTCTTCCATGCTTGTCTTGATGTTTTCTCCCATATCTGGCTAAACTTTAGATGACTACTTCCTGATTGCACGGCTTAATGACATAACCAATAAATAGTGGGTCTCTCTGCTCAGTAGCTGCAATTCTTTGTTTTGGACACCAACTTAGATGGTTGACATTTGGTTGAGAATCTTTTTTCCTTTTTCTTCTTGAAACTTTGATGGGTCTTTCACTGATCCATAAGGCCAGCACAAGAAAAATGGGAGAAGAACCATTGGTGTAAACTATTGATTATGTTCCTTTATTGTCTTGTAAAATTTTGCTTATTTTGCATTCAAAGATGCATTATTTCAGTAACTGATAAAAATAACAGTATCAAAAATGGAAAGGAATGAATTTGCGAGGACTTATCTTCACTAGACTCTGATAGTCTGATTCTTTAAAGAAAAACATAGACTTCTTCCAAGAAAAAAATGTTTATAAACTTGAAAAAGATCCATAATCAGATGACACAGTGGGACTGCCAAATGTATCAGACATATATGGTTCATTGAAAAGGAGATTTTATCTCTGTTAGCCATTAGCTAACAGAGAACCCTGGTCCTTTTTTATAAATTTTTAATGAACAATCTACTCACTTGATCAACCTGGATGGCTTGCATATTATCAGGTCCTGTTCCTTGAACTCGAAATAAAGCTGTCCTGTCTTTATCATATGTCTCATCAGCAAGTGCTCTCTGTGTCATGGACTTCTTATATGCTGGGCTCATGCCTCCCTACATGGAAATGCCAAAAACAAATGGAAAGAGAAGCATATGTATATCTGAATGCTCAGATGTCGGATACAAATAGCCATCCAAAATAAATCAAAGAAGCTCATCATAGATATGCTCATATGCACCTTGAAAATGATCAGTGACTTGAAAATTGCAAAAAATAGTACTGGCTCTTTACCTTCAAAAATCTGAGCCTACATTGGAATGAGAGGAAAAACTTTATTCAGACTGTGGAGAATATGCACCATAGGAAACTATTAGTTACTGGAGCAAATGCACAAGTGTAACACAAGAAACAATAGAAGAAATTATGAATGACAATCTAGTTCTTGTTGAATGATTAAAATTATGTGGCAGAAAAGAGTGGCACAAAAATAAAATGCATAATTCATTCTTGTTGAATCAGATGTTACATGAGTCCAATAAAAATCAAGATTACAATCATGTGGCAGAAAACAGTTGTGATAACTGAACCAAGAACACAAACCATGGCTGAACAGCCTTTGGTTGAATCAACTGTGCTGCTCATAAAAGAGATTGCATTAACTCCGTCTTCCTGCAGCCAAAGATAAAGGGTAATAAAATGTATTGAAATATTTGCTTTGAATTTTTAGCTTGTAATGCCAGATGACATGCAAATGTATTGGGAGCTTTACTTTAATACACACTTCGACACAATTTTCTTTATCTAACTATTTTTTAAATTTAATCTGAACCACTGAATTTAATAGGAGTAAGAGTGGCATATTGCATATCAGCAGGTTATTAAACCAATCAAGGTCATCATGCACATCCAACCCCCCTTCAGCCATGCATAAAAGAGAGAGAGAGCAGGTAGGGAGAGCTAGTTAAGGCCTCCCCCTCCCCCTCAGTCATCCAACCCCGTGCAAAGGCATGCACACAAGAGAGAGAGAGAGAGAGAGACCTCCCCCAATTCAGGATGGAAAGGATAGAGTGCAAAGACCAGTCCAAGCCCCCTGCACTTAGAAAGAGAGAGGGGAGGGTATAGGAAATAAAGTGTCCATGAGGGGAAGAGACAGAGCACAAGCAACTATGGGTTCAATATAGACTGAGACTGATTTGTCACAAAAAGTCCTATATTTGGATAAATTTACACCTACTTTGCCATTCCTAATTGGTAAATGTGTAGTATATTATGTTTCCATCATTCTAAAGATGAAATTTACCCAGCTCAATTTGAAAATATGGATAGATCAAAAAAAAAAAGTACAGAAGCAAGACTCACATATCACATATTTGATAAAAATAATTCAGTTATATTACCCATCAAACGAAAGACATAGATGAGGATATCTAAAAAAAGATCTATACCGTTGATTTAGAAATTATGGACAGTTCAAAGAAAAAATGTACCGAAACAAAACTCATATATTATATAAAAACAATTCATGTATATTACATGTTGCGACCAGGGGTTTATGGCTCGACACGTGAGGTGTTGTCCGCTCTACCCCATGTGCCTCATGGTTTTGCCCTTCAAAAGACGCCTCACATAGGAAGAATGGTCCCCTCTTATATAAGCTAAAGTCCCTCTTGACTCACAATCAATATGGGACTAATGATGCCCTCTCTTCTAGATCACAACACAGCCCCTCAGTCAACGAAAAGTCTGTATACGGACCTCCTTATTTTTACCACGGCTCTCCAATGAAGGAGACTGTGTACAGACGGGAGATGCCCTCTTTATTTTTACCACAGACTGGTGTATGGATGGGAAGAGCCCCACAATTGCAAGGGTGGTCCCCTACCTGGCGTACCAATGTTGCGACTAAGGGCTCATGACTTGGCACGTAAGGTATTGTCTACTTTGGCCCATGGACCTCATGGTTTTGTCCTTCAAAAGGCACCTCATATGGAAAGGATGGTCCCCTTCTATATAAACTGGTCTTCTTTGACTCACAACCAACGTAGGACTAATGATGCCCTCCCTTCTACACCACAACATTACCTATTAAACAAAATACATGAATGGGAATGCTATGACATTGAAAGAACAGAATATAGAGTTTGGCAAGAGTCAACTTAATTTTACATAGTTGTTTTGATGGATGGTCGATGGGAGATACAGGACCCAATAAATTAATTTTTACCACAATATCAGAGGTAACAATGTTAGTGTCTTGAAGAAACTGGTATTTTAGGAAAAGAGAAAAGACGACTGTATGTAGTCAATGCATATGAATTTGACTACCTAAATATATACATCCTATAACCCAGTACAGCACCAGCAAAGGCATATAACATGCTGATGAACCATGCATAAATAATCACAAAGTTTATTACAAGTAAACTTTGGGCAGGGATTTGAAAAACAGCAAAAGAAACTCTTCTCTTAACATGAGATGCCTTACCAATATGCTATTCTTTCCAAACCATGCATAAAACAAGTGATCATCCCTTTCACCTTTAGTATAAGTATACTGCACAATATAGCAGTCTCCACTGTAAAGCTTGCCCTGTTCCCGAGCTGGAACAAGTGAAGCACCATGACAACTCACCCACCAAACCTAATTTAAATTAGTTCCAGAATCAAGGAATGGCTGCTAAAAAAATTGTATAGTAACTGCAAATACACTAGAACTTTTTTATGAAAACTTACTTTTAGATCACCGCAGCAATCTATGAATGGCTGAGAGCTATTGTCAGGAAGTTCCTTGACATCATAACCCTGATGCTTAAATATTGCTGAAACCAGAACTGACAATTTCTTAAATATCATGTATACACAAAGTAATTGATGGTTAGTTAAAACTGTACATAAGTATACAATTGCAGGTAGGTGATCACCTGCTACTTTCCCTCGTCCTTCCTCATACAAGTTGGTGGTCAGAGTTTGGGGCCAACTAGTAAAGTAAGACTTGAATTTCACATTTTCAGACCCTTCAGTTAAGAAAGTTGTACGAGTGCTTGCCGATCTCACATGTGAATGCACAATTTCCTATACAGAATGATGAATCGTTTAACAAGAACAAGAGCCCACATATCTGCATTCTTCAGGAATTTGCATTTGTTTTGTAAAAGATTTTCTTTAGAAATAAAGAGCCTGACACAATGACAGACTAGACCGAAGACTGGTTGCAATCACCTTCAGAGTCAAAAATTTTCTGGGCAAGCTTTCTATGTGAGTTATAAACATGCAACATCTATACATTTGGATGGCAAGATTTTGCAAATGGTAGATAACACCCTGCCATCTTGTTTGCTGGGATCCTATGATGAGAGGAATTAGCAGGAAGAAGGGCAAAGGGGTTGGAAGGCCACTATCCCTTCTGCCTCCCATTCTCATGTGTTTCCTAGCCAGGTGGGAGATATCCGATGGATACAGTAGCCAGGCATCCATATCATCAATAAGCTGATTAGTCCCCAGTAAAAGGTAATGTCAATAACAATTATTATTATGATCTTCAAAAATGCAGCTGAATATGCATGTGTGTGTCTCTTAACTCTCTGGTGCAACATCTATGGAAAAATATCTCAACAGCAGGAGTAATTCATCTTTTGAGCAACAAGCAGACAACAACATGAAAAAGCAAGGGTCAAGCTTCTTACTTCTATGGCTGAAATAGATGCCTTCCTTTCAGAGACTAATGTCATCCTTCCCATCCAAATGAAGATCTCAGCATCACAATCCAACATATAACACTTGTCTGAACTCAGCATCCCTCTATTTAATGAAGGGGCATCAATGGGAAACAACTTTCCCTTATTAATCCTAATCAAAAAAAAAAAAAAAAGGAGCAGGAACTGTTGAATATTCCCAGCTGAAAGTTCAAAATTTCTAATTAGCATCATTCATAATTCTTCAACAATGTTCAAAAACAAACAACTTAAAACCTTCAACAAATAGCATAAGGATTGACATCTGGCATGAAAGGCCCACAATCACACATGTTCATTCGGGTATAAAGTTCACAGCAAATCTCACCAGAAAAGCTTTGTGGATGACATAATAGTCTCCATCTGATCTGCACAAGGTTGATCCCTGGTAATGGGAGCATAACCTCCAAATAAGTTCCAGAATTCTCCAGAATCAGAATCACCGACAAGCTTCCCATCCTCTGTATAGATGGTTAATTAGTGTTTGCAGCAACAAGTCTGTTTAAAACTACATAGCAATCCTACCTAATGTTGCCACTTCACACCTCCCACCATGCTGATTCTCTTTTATGTACTGAACAACCTCCAAAGCTTTAGCCCTTTCTTGCATGCTAGAGTTACGGCCACTGAATAGAAAGATTTTAGACTGCGTATCGAGTATAAATACATCATTGTGGTTCAAGGAGGAACGAGAGAATGGCACCTGGAGAGCATGAAGCAGCAGTCGGCTTTTTCTTAGTAGCCCAACAGAAAACAAAAACAAAAAAACCAATAGCTGATCGTCAACAGATGAAGTTAATTTATATGTGAGATAAAGTAAGGGATCATGTTTCATTAATTCGACAAAGTAAGCTTGAAGGGGAAAACAGAATGAACAAACACCATTCTTGAATCAACTACTTGATGTTCCTTACTTCTCGAACGCGAACGACATGGTCCCCTGTGCAGCTCAACAACGAGACTCGGTAGGATTTGCCTCCCAAACCTTGCAGCTCGGAAGAGAAAACTCCCTCAACGGGTATGATGCAGGGCTTGAAGTAGGACAAGAACTTCTGTGTCTCGAATCCCTGGACTTCCCGGTACTGGACTGCACGGGAGCCCAAGGCTGCATCCAGCTCGATTGCCTTGTCGGATGCCATCGAAGAGTCAACCTGGCAATGGAAGAACCGGAATACAGCAAAAGAAAATACAGACAGACATGGAGGCATACAATATGCAGGTGCGGAATACGATAATATCAGCCGACAACACAAACCTCCTCGGCATCCTTCCCCAGCCAGTAGTGTATATCATGATGAGTGAGTCCGCTTTTAAGCACAGCAGTCTGTTCCAGCGGCAACATGAACAGGAACTACACTCAGCTGGTGGAGTTCTTGATCGGCCCGCATCCGAGTTGCGGGAGGATAAACAGAAAAAACCCAATGCTAGAAATTTTACTGCATAGATGGGAAATGAGCAGGTCACTCACACTCAAGATTATGTACGTGCTCCCGGAAAAGAACTTCCCGTGGGAAGACTTGGGCATCGGAACCGGATGACCATTCTCTATGCACCAGATTTCCAGCCCCCTGCCAACAAGGGGAAGAAAAGAAAAAAAAAAAAAAAAAGGAACGTATATCATCGAGCCGTTAATCAAGACGCCTGTAAGTAATCTTGTACGCTAGCGAGTCCTAAAAGCTTCCAAAAGTGAGAATCCTTAGCATTATCGAGATGGAATCTCGTCAATTCGATACTGGTCAGAACGAAGATGGCCCCTTCGCCAGATCGAGCACTCCTTTCCTTCCTGTCCATGTCCTACGAACAATACACGGCCCAGGACAGGGGCAGTAATAACTGGAAAAGCTAAGAAATCGAATGTTCTGAATCGGCACCTTTAGGACGGTAGTAGAAGAAGAACCAAAGAAAGCGACAACGACAGTATATGCGCCGTCAATTCCCTTTGCCCATCGGCAGAGCCAGGTGCGTTGACGAGCCAAATGGCTCGAGAAGACACAAGGATGAGAGTGTACAGATATAAATTAACAGTCAAGAAAGAAAGAAAGGAGGAGGTGGTACGTCTTTGCTCCAGCGCCGCGGAAGGCTTCGTCCACACCCTTCATCGACATTCTCTCCTCGAAAAGAACCCAAACCCGCCCGAGAGAGGAGCACGCGGGTGGTCTTCTCTTCCGGCTGGCAACCCAAATACCAAGTTTCCCAGGGATCAACCTTTTGTTTATGGTGCGGAAGGAGGTGGAGGAGGATGCGAAGGATAGGATAGGAGCTCGCAAGGTCAAAAAAAGGAAACCATCAAAAACAAGATCCAGCATCCACCCACCAGGGAAGGGGAAGGAAGAAAAGGAAAACAAAAAAGAAGGCAAGCCATGGGAAAAAGGTTGGGTCGGGGATGGAAGAGGAGGCACGATTCCGAGTGGACCATGATTTGGACTCGCAGGAAAAGCAACGGTGAGCCCACATGATGTCGTCGTCCACTTTCTTGCGCACGTACGGGAGGGCTCAGAACGATGAGATTGGAACGAGACCAGGATCCCGACGTTATCTCCTGCTCAACGAGTTCCGACCCGAGACACCCACTCTCGATCATCGCTGTCTTGGATGACGGTTTTGCCACGACAACATTTTTGTGACTTTTTCTGAAAAATTTTAGTGTAATTATGTGAATTTGATTGTTCTATATATCCATTTTCACCCCCGATCTATTGTTTCCTGCCAGCGCTACTCCGAAACTAGCATGCAATTATTTAGCAGTCTTGTTGATGTTAGAGACCAGGGTACTTCTTGGATGTGGTTTGGGCGAATGGCTGCATACAAGTAGTGTATTAGCAGTGGATGGGACCATTGCGAGCGATGATACATTAGGAAGGAGAAAGAAAGTGTTTCTAGTAGTGCCCCGTGCTGTCCACTATTATTGGTGGCCTCTCCTGCCAACACCACCTCAAAACCTATATATGTAAAAATAATACTGTTGGGGCCAAAATCCAAGACAGTGAGCTCGAACTTTGCCTCCTCAAAAAAAGATATGGCGAAAAGATCTTTGTCAGAAAATAAAATGGAGGAGTCCTCAATCAGAGATGAGATGGAAGTGTCTTCGAATAGAGATGAGGTGAAAAGATCCTCAGCTGAAAATGAGGTAGAAATATCCTCATCTGGGGATGAGGTAGAGCCCTTGGCTAGATATAAAGTGAAAATATCCTCGTCTGGAGATGAGGTAGAGCCCTTAGCTAGATATAAAATAAAAATATCCTCATCTGAGGATGAGGTGAAGCTGTCCACATCTGGGGATGAGATGGAAGCTTCCTCATCTAAGGATGAGGTGAAAGGGTCCTCAACTGGAGATGAGGTAAAGTCCTGCTGGGTGTCAGAGCTGGACTTACAAAACAAGTCTCTGATCGAAAGATTTTTTAATGGAGACCCTCCGATGCTCAAATTACTTTGAAATTTGAAAATAATAATAAAAGAGAGCATTTCAAAGCCTTTCAAAAACTTACCTTAAAGGTCTCCGTGTCTCTCTATTTATAAAGGGGGAGTTAGATGTATACCCTAAAAATCAATCAGGTCGATATATTAATTTTTTTTAGGACATAATTTTGTACTTGACATGATTAATTAGGACATTTAATTTCATTCATATAGTGCATGTATCCATGAATCACCCAAAAAATTAACAAGATGATGACACATATTCTCAAGAGTTGAGAATTTGAGGCATGTATCATTGATGGTTAATTTCTAAATTGTGCGCTCTCAATCGATGGATCATCACAGAGATGGTGATTGATTCGATCAGTGCATGGATCATTTTTCTTAAGATAAATGAGTCTCGCGTCTACAGTGTGGAGACACTGAAACGAGAATGCAGGTAGTTATTGGAAAATAACGGTATTGAGCATGATCAATATAAGAAGTCACTTGGATGTCTACTCACTTGTCAGTGATATTCTCGATGCTATTGTTGTGTGAGTGGTTCTTAGACCTACGGTGCCTTGGCTACTCACAGTGAGGTTACTATAGTTTTGACTGTATATAAACTTAATCTCCTATCTATTTGGATCCTCTTGGTGTATGTTGGCTATAGTAGATTCACTGTAGGAGTAGGGTGCACACTTAAAAGGGAACTATCGATCTTAGTAGTTAAGGAATAGTCTTATGTGATTTATGAAGTCGAGTTCACAAGACCGTGGCCACGACATAGTGAATTATGGAAAAGAGTTTCTATAAGATTTTATGATTTGAATTCGAACTGATTAAATCTTATATATGACAGATAATGGGATTTGATAAGTTTTTCATAATCTCTATCTTGTCGGAACTCACGATAGAAGAACTAAATCACACGATAATTACATTTCGATGTTCATCTTTCTGTTCTGCTAGGTTGCCACTATATATTGCCAGACATTACTGATAAATTGTAGGATCAATAAAAATTATTTTGATGGTCAATAATTCTCGATTGGTGAGTTGAAATTGTTCCAATCCATTGAAAGAAGTTTTAATGAAATTTTGATGGAGATTAAAATATTTTTTACTACCAAAGAGAATAGAACCTATGGGGTCACACATAAAAGAGGTCCTGACTAATCGAATTGTCGAATCATGATTTCGAAGTGCAAATCACAAGTAATCTTAATTATCAATTTAATGGATGGTTGGATCAAAATGTAAAAATTACATAAAAGACTTATTAAGAATTAGTAAGTTATAGGAGGATTTAATTGTAATTATTATTGGGATTGGGTTCTAATCAAATTAAATTAGATTTAATTTGATTAGATTGGTCTGAGTTTGACTCAAATTGGGTTTCACATGTCTAAATGGTTTAGACTCAAATTAAGTGATTAAATTATGATGAAACCCAAACCAAATACGACTCAAACCAAATACACTCTTGAGGTTATTATGTTGGTTTTTAGCATGAGAAAGAGGGCATGGGATTTCTAAGAAGGGGATTAGTTGGCGCACAAAAGGAGAATTAGTTATGGGCGGCAACCTAAGCAAGAGTTCTAATCTTATAGAACTCCATCTTATCCTAAATCCTAACTACCTTGGGATTTAAATAGATGGATAAGGGGTCGCCTCCCTAGTGGTTGATAAAGTCAAGAAAGGTGGGTGTGAGGGCTGGTGGGCGTTGGGATCATGTTTGTGGTGTGAAGATTTTCAATAAGAGAAAGCATGGAACGCCCCTCTCCCTCTTCCTTCTTTCTAACAACCAAGAGTTGGTTGTTTGAAGGCAACCCTCTCTCTCTCCCTTGTCCAAGAGTCTCCCTCTTCTTCTCTCCTAAAGATGTTCAAGAGTTGGACATGATTAAAATCATATTTGATCTGATTTTTTTTTTTGATCCATGAGATGGACGGTTCTCCTCTTCTTCTCCTCAGGTCTAGTCCAAGGATTGGACAAGAAAGAAGAATAAGAGATCTGATCTCTTGTCTTCTTCTGTAGATCTTGATTTTTCTCTTGAGAAGAGAAATGTGAAAAAAAAATAGATTTGATCTAATTTTAAATTTCTTCTACAAATCTAATTGATTCTCTTGAGAAGAGAATTAAAAGATCAAATTGATTCGACAATCCAGAGAGCGATTTCTGCAAGAGAACTAGCACCTCGATGAGATCGAGATCTTTCGATCAGATCAATCTTGGTAGATATCCACATAGGTTGGACACTTATGCTGCTATAACAGAATCTCGAAGATATCTTCAGATCATCGAATCGTAGTGAAGATCTACCCACGCAAAGATAAAATTCAGATCCTCTTCTTAGATTTTATCTTGCATATATGATGATACCTGGATTATGAGATTTGATCTCTATATATGTTAGATTAGATTAGATCTAATTAAAAAATTATTTTTACATCATTCTGACATAAAATTATCCTGACATAATGGTAGAATGTTATATTGAACGGTTGTCCTAGAACGATATTGAAATAATATAAAAATTTTTATTTCCACTGTATACTCTATTTGTGTTTAAAATTTTTGAAATTTTTGCATATCTGTCACCATGTGATGTCGATATCCAACAGTGATATCTATTGGAATTTGAGGTTTGAGGTATGCATGTGTATTTCAAAATTTTATTTTCTAAACACCGCAGTAAAATATAAGATTAAAATATTTTTAATCTAAATCATGCATGCATAAAAATATAAAACCATAAGAATCTAGTTCATGTACTGAAATTGACATATGCTGAAATTTAGATTGTGATCAATCTACATACCTGTTCGCAATCTTTTTCTTTAAATTTGAATTTGAAAGAGAAGAGATTTTTTTCTAATTGCACAAGTATCCGACCTCTATGAGTATCCACTCGGGATCAGTCTGAAACAGCCCTCTAGAAATTAAATTTTTTGCTATAAAAAAATTCAACCTGCTGAATCTGAACGAAGCCTGGATCGTGATCAATACTTGATCTCTTTCCTTGATCTTCTTCTTTTTCTCTTCTCTAACATTTCTCTCTTGCTTTGTGCTACTGCTAGACACCAGAAACCAGAAAAGGAGAAGATGCCCAAAGCCTTGGCGTAGAAGAGAGGTGGGATGCCCAATAAAGGGAAGGTATGGGACGTCCCAAAGAGAGAAGAGAAAGGGAGAGGAAGAGAGGATGTGGGAGTCTCCAAAGGTGGGCATGGACTACTGGTTGGATGATCTAGGGACCTTAGGAGAGGTCTCTTTAAATAGGTATGAGGATTGAATCCTATTCAATCTCATAATATAAGTCTTACTTGCATTGGGTTTTCTAATAACTTAAGTTATCCAACTTACTTTAGGAGACCCTTTAGGCACCAACAATTGAGGCCGTTGCACCCATTATTTCACACCCCAAAATATACCCAAGGGACTCCCCATATAAGATCAAAAAGCTCTCTAATCATAGGACATGCCTAACTTGATCAAATCAAGGTGGCACCCAAGATAAACTATCAAGAAAATTAATTAGAGACTTGCACCCTTAATTCATATGATCCAAAATCTTAGACACTCAATAATTGAAATCTCATGAATCTAATTCATATAGGTTATTAGTAGATAATTAAATTTGAATTATCTTATCAAATAAAAAATCCAAATCGAAAGAAGAATTGGGTCCAACCATATGCTAGCAAGGTTACTTTGAACCCAATCGGATTTCTCTAAACCCAATTGACACTTCATAAGCTCAATTGCTAATTTCAGGCCTAATCCCTTTGTTGTGTGATCCCATAGGTTCAATTCTATCTGATAGTGAGATATATAATGATCTCTATCAAAGTATCACTAAAATTCTTTTCAATGGATCAAAATAATTTCACTCTAACTCATCAAGGATTGTTGATCCAGAACAACCCTAGTGAGCTCTCACAATCCATCAGTGACACCTAGCAGTATATAGTGACAATCTAGTAGAACTGAAATGAACCTCTAGATGTAGTTAATATGTGATTTAGTTCCTCTATCATGAGTCCCGACTAGATGGCAAGTCATGGATAAATCATCAAATCTCAACATCAGTCATATGATAGACTCGATTAGCTCAAATTCAGTTGTGACTTCTATGAAAATTCTTTTTTATCAATCACACTACTGTGACTATAGATTCTCGAACTTAACTTCTCAAATTTCATAAGACTACTCCTTTCTATCAAGGTTGATAGATCACATCTTGATGCACATCCTACTCCTACAGTAGACCAACTGTCATCAATATCCACTACAAAGGCTCATTGAAACTCATGTTTATGTGTCAATCAAACTCCAGCAATCTCATTGCGAGTAGCAATATCATTTCAGATCAAAAGATCGATCACACAACTACAGCATCGAGATGATCACTAACGATCGAGTAGAAATTCAAGTGATCTCTTGTATAGTCATGCTCAGTACTAGTTGTTCTCTAACAACTATCCACACTCGTCATCCAGTATCTCTACATTGTAGATCAGAGACTCATCCATTCCGAAGAAAGTGATCTATGTGTCAGTCTATCCAGATTGATCACTGTCCTTATGATGATCCTATGATTGGAAGTATTTAGGAATCAAATACATGTCTCTAATTCTCAACACCTTGAGAATATGTATCGAAGATTAATTCAATAGACGATTCAAAGACACATCACACTTGAATTTAAAATAATTTTATCTTTTTATTAATCAAATCAATGTATTAAGTATAAAATTGTGTCTTAGATTTATTACAATATGTCAGCCATATTGGCTTCTAAGATATATATCTAACAATCTTCCACTTGGACTGAAGTCAATTGACCACAAATCTAAGTCCCATCTTCTCAAGGTGGACTTTCATTTTCGGTGGGCTCAACTGCTTAGTCAGTGGGTCTGTCATGTTATCCGCGAAGTCTACTCTTCGTATCTCAACATGTTTCTTTTCAAGGTAGTCGCGTATGATGTGATACCATCGCTCGATGTACTTCAATTTTTTATGAGACTTCGGCTCCTTAGCAAGTGCTATGGTTTTATTATTGTCGCAGTAGAGTGGTATAGCATTCGATGTCATAATTCCAAGTTCTACGATAAACTTTTTGAACCAGAAGCCTTCCTTTGCAGCATCCAAAGCAGTGACATACTCAGCCTCCATGGTCGAATCCGCTATGATGGATTATTTGGAACTCTTCCAGCTAATTGTGCCACTATTGCAAACGAATACATATCTTGATGCAGACTTTCTATCATCAGGATCAGACATGAAGTCTGAGTCAGTATACCCCTCGACTCGCAACTCAGAATCTCTTCCAAAGATCAAGAACAAATCTTTAGTCCTTCTTAAGTACTTAAGGATGTTCTTCACAGCTATCTAGTGCTCATCGTCTAGATTCGATTGATACCTACTCGTGACACTCACAGCAAGGATAATATCAGATCGAGTACATAACATGGCATACATGAGGCTTCCTATGATCGAGGCATAAGAAATCTTACTCATGCACTGTACCTCCTAAGATGTGGTCAAACACATCATCTTAAAGAGATTAATACTATGCCTAAGAGGCAAAAGTCCTCTTTTGGAGTTTTTCATACTGAATCGCTTCAGTATTTTCTCTATGTACAGCTTTTGTGACGGGCCTAGCATCTGTTTAGGTCTATTCCTATAGATCTTTATTTCGAGAATATAGGATGCTTCTCCTAGGTCTTTTATGGAGAATTTCTTGGACCACCATTTTTTGCCCGTAGTCAGCATGAGAATATCATTCTCAATAAGAAGAATATTATCCACGTACAATACGAGAAATGTTATCGTGCTCCTACTGATCCTTTTATATACGCATAGTTCCTTTTCATTTTTGATGAAATCAAACGATTTGATTGTCTCATCAAAATGATAGTTCCAACTTTGAGAAGCTTGTTTTAATCCATATATGAACCTTTACAACTTGCAGACTCTGTGATTACCATCACCAGACGTGAAACCCATAAGCTGCTCCATATAAATATCTTCCTTAAGATATCTATTCAGGAAAGTAGTTTTCACATCCATCTGTCAGATTTCATAATCATAGTAAGCTGCAACAGCAAGCAGAGTGCGGATGGATTTTAGCATGACTGCGGATGAGAAGATTTTCTGATAGTCAATGCCTTCACGCTGACTATAACCTTTAGCCACAAGCTTAGTTTTATAGATATCTATCTTACCATCAGCATCTATCTTTTTTTGTAGATCCATTTACACCAAATGGGTACAATATCCTCAGGTGGATCCACTAAGGTCCAAACATGGTTCGAGTGCATCAAGTCAATTTTTGACTTCATAGCATCTAACTATTTTTTGAAATCAATTTCAGACATCATCTCATCAAAGGTATTAGGATCATCACCATGACTCCTATCTTCCATAAAAAATATTTTCTTTACTTCTTCTGTAAGTATACCCATATACCTTTCAGGAGGTCGGAAGATCTTGCTAGATCTATGAGGTAGTAAAGGAATATCTACTACTAGCTCATGGATAGTGGGTTCCTGAAGATCTATAGCTCTTGGCTCTTTAGAGACCTTCTCTTCGACCTCAACTAACCTCCCACTGCCACCATCCTGAATAAACTATTTTTTTAGGAATATGGTGTTTCAACTCATAATCACATTGTAATTTTGTGGAAAGTAGAAGTAGTATCCCATAGATTCTTTAGGATACCCTATAAACTGGACTATAATAGATCTATCCTCTAATTTATCCGCCATCTGTCTCTTGACATAGACCGGACATCTCTAAGTCTTAAGATAATCTAGACTCAATTTCTTATCGAACCATATCTCATACGATATGGTAGGAACGGACTTTGATGAAATCTTATTCAACAGGTGAATTACAGTTAACAAAGCATGTCTTCAAAGATATAAGGATAGGTCAGTGAAGCTCATCTTAGATTGGACCATATCTAATAGGGTCTTGTTCCTCCTTTCGGATACCTCGTTGAGCTGAAGTATTCCAAGAGGCATCCATTGAGAGACTATGTCGTTGTCCTTAAGATATCCTAGAAGTTTTCGACTAAGGTATTCACCTTTTTGATCAGATCGAAGAACCTTAATGAGTTTGTCTGTTTGTTTTCCTACTTCATGTCTGAATTTTTTGAATTTTTTCAAGATCTCAGATTTGTGTTTCATCAAATACACATATCTGTACTTAGATAGATCATCAGTAAAGATAATGAAGTAGGTATAACCACTCCTAACCTGCACATCAAATGGCCCACATACGTCGATGTGTATCAGGACAAGTAACTCAGTGGTCCTTTCCCCATATCCTACCAAAGGCAACTTGATCCTTTTTTTTCGAAGGCAAGATTTGTAAGCTGGATATGACTCTAGGTAAGAGAGCTAAGAATCTCATCCTTTTTCAGTTTGTTTATCCTGTCCTCTCCAATATGGCCTAGTCTATGGTGCCACAAGTACTTCTGGTTAATCTCATCTCTGGATCTCTTTTGGTCTACAGCACTCATTATTTACTCATTTAGGTTCGCATTCGTATCAACATGCAAGTGATAAAGACTGTCAATTAAAAGACCTCATGCAACCAATTTATTTCGTAAATAAATAAAATAAAAATCTTTATGGAAACTAATTTCAAAACCATCCTGTGCTAGCACAGACATGAAAATCAAATCTTGATTAACTACAGGAACATAATAACAATCCTTTAAATCTAATCTAACACCAAATGATAATCGAAGAAGATAAGTACCAACGGTCTCTGCAGCAATCTTTACTCCATTACCGATCTGAAGGATCATGTCACCTTTCCTTAACCTCCTACTTTTTATCAGATCTTTCATTAAGGTACATATATGAGCACTCGAGCCAAAGTCTAATACCCAACTAGAAGTAGAAGAAACAATAAGGTTAGATTCAATTACGAGCATACCTTTGAAAGGTTTATCATCCTTTTTGATCTTTAGGCTCTTCAGATATTTTAGATAGTTCCTCCTCCAGTAGCCTTCAGCATGACAGTGAAAATATTTTTGCTTTGCTTCGGTCTTGCTAGAAACTTCCTTCTTTAGCTTGTTCTCTTTTTTCTGCTTCTTAGCGGATTTTGCCTTCTTCTTCCCAATAGACTTTTTCTTGAAAGAAGTCTGCTCCACAGTGAGAACAATACCTCTTGAACTCTTCAAGATTTCCTCCGTAGTGACCAACATATTGACCAGTTCGGATATAGTGTAATTGAGCTTGTTCATATAAAAATTTACAATAAATTGACTATATGAACTCGTAAGAGATTGAAGGATCAGATCCATCGATAATTTCTTTTGTATTTCTAGTCCGAGCTTCTCAAGCTCCTCAATATCCTCGATCACTGTCATACAGTGCTCATGGACTGACTGTCCTTCGTGTATCTTCAGATTGAAGAGTCTTTTAGATACCTTAAAGTGCGCTGTGCGGCTTTGCTCACTATACAACTCTTGCAGGTGAGTGATCATAATCCTGACAGTAAGCATATGCTCATGCTGGCTTTGTAACTCATTTGATATAGACGCCAACACATAACACTTAACCCGACTGTCTTCATCCGTCCACTTCTCAAAAGCAACCTTTTGTTCAGTAATAGTATGGTTTGGTAGCACTATGGGTTCCTGATTGAGTACATGATCTAATTTTTCGAAGGTCAGAACAATCCTGAGATTTCTAAGCCGATCTTTGTAATTAGTATCGATCAAATAATTGATTTCAAGAATGCGGGCTAGAGGATTCGAGGCTGACATTGTTTAACTGCGAGAGTAGAGATTTAATTTAGACTTTTGTACTTAATTATTATATTTGCTTCTAGAGACTTTAAGATGCAAACAATGACTCCCATTAATTTATCGAATTTTTTCACTCTTCGAAAAGGAAATGAAAATGACAAAAGATTCCTAATGGGTGCTGCGGTCCCATCGATGACATGCACCTCATCTAACAATTATTGGTAATATGCACACCGATGTGTAGATAACTCTTTGTCCAAATACTTCTCTAAGTATGTTGTAGCGACTTGGTCTCTACGTCATGTGAGCTCACCTAATAGTTATTATCTGCACTCCTTAGTTAAGTCCGACCCATCATTCACAAGCAGGTGCAAGACCATCATTGGATCCCTCACCTAACAATTATTGGGCCCAACCCCATCTTTATCCTGGAGCAACTCTTTGCTAATAGAGTAATTGCGTGATCAGCCGAAAACAATCAACGTCAATAGCACGTCCGCACATCTACAACGGTGGAAGACCTATGGACTTAATATTTGTGGACAGATTTAGGTTTAGGTATCATCTAATCAGTCATTATATGACTGATCTAATTAGCATGGGCTAAACCAAACCGCTAAGCAATCTTATTTAAGACTTAATGTTCCAAATTGGTCAGGTCAGTGGAGATCGATGGGGGTCCCCCGTTACTTTTTTTAGACATCGATAAATTGATCAAATAAACGAACGAAATCAATTAAATAATCATATTTCATTAATTTATCTTAGATATTAATAGGTCAATTGATCCAAATAGGTTAACTTAAGTGAATCAGGCTCAAACTATCGAGTCAAATTAGATCCTTAGGTTAATCCATTCTACAGATAGGACTCAAATAATTTGATCAACAATAGTTGCATGATCATTTAACTTAATTGATCTGATTTTAATCAATATTTGACTCGATTCGATCAATTACTTAATCGAATTAGACCCATATGATTCAAATAAAAAACCTTAGATGCAACCCTATTATATGATCTAATTTATGATTTTTTCATAATCAAAATCCTCATACACAAACACAAATTTTAGATTTTAAAATCAAATCTCAGATTTAAATTCTCTGCATGAAAGTAAGTTTTAAATCATAAAAATAATTTTCAGATTTAACATACAAACATATATCACATATATGCATGTAAAATTCAGATTTAAATAAAATTCAGATCTACTACGTGATATCATATATCTCATATACTAATTATGAATCATATCAAAAGTAAATTTATGATCTAAATATGCAATCATATATCACATATATGAATCAAAATTTAAATCATATAAAATTTTAAGTTTCATGTATGCATCTAAGTATCATGTAAACATAAACTAGAACTCTTTCTAGATTAAAATTCAGATCTATATATGCTTTCACATATCAACTATATATTTTAAAATCAAACCCAAAATTAAATTTTAGATTCAAAGGTTCATCTATACATCTCATGTATCAAAAAAAAAATCAGATTTTAAAGTTTTTTTTCAAAATATGTATGACAATTTCAGCAATATGAAACCCATGGCTTTAATACCACTGTTGGAAATCGAGATTTGAGGCATGCATGTGTATTTCAAAACTTTATTTTCTAAACATCACAGTGAAATATAAGATTAAAATACTTTTAATCAAAATTATGCATGCATAAAAATATAAAATCTCAAGGATCTAGTACATGTGCTGAAATTGATATATGCTGAAATTCAGATTGTGATCAATTCACATATCTGTTTCGCAATTTCTTTCTTCAAATCTGAATCTGAAAGAGAAGAGATTTTTTTCTAGCCATATAAGTATCTAGTCTCTACAGGTATCCACTCAGGATCAGTCTGAAATAATCTTCTAGAAATTAATTTTTTTATAAGAAAATTTATCCTGCTGAATCTGAACGAAGCTTGGATCATGATCAACACTTGATCTCTTTTTTTGATCTTTTTTTTTTCCTCTTCTCTATCCTTTCTCCCTTATTTTGTGCTGCTGCTGGACACCAAAAACTAGCAAAGGAGAAGACGCCCAAAGCCTTGGCGTGGAAGAGAGGTGGGATGCCCAACAAAGGGAAGGTGTGGGACGTCCCAAAGAGAGAAGAGAAAGGGAGAGGAAGAGAGGGCGTGGGAGTCTCCAAAGATGGGCGTGGGCTACTAGTTGGATGACCTAGGGATCTTAGGGGAGGTCTCTTTAAATAAGCATGATGATTGAGTCCTATTCAATCTCATAATATAAGTCCTACTTATATTGGATTTCCTAATAACTTAAGTTATCCAGCTTACTTTAAGAGACCCTTTAGGCGCCAACAATTGGGGCCATTGCATCCATTATTTCACACTCCAAACACACCCAAGGGATGCCCTATATAAGATCAAAAAGCCCTCAATCATAGGACATGCCCAACTTGATCAAATTAAGGTGGCGCCCAAAATAAACTATCAAGAAAATTAATTAAGAACTTGTACTCTTAATTCATATGATCCAAAATCTTAGACACCCAATAATTGGAGTCTTCTGAATCTAATTCATGTAGGTTATTAGCAGATAATTAAGTTTGAATTATCTTATCAAATAAAAAATTCAAACAGAAAGAAGAATTGGGTCCACCATGTACTAGCAAGGTTACCTTGAATCCAATCGAATTTTTCTAAATCCAATTAATACTTTATAAGCTCAATTACTAATTTCAGATTTAATCTCTTTATTGTGTGATCCCATAGATTCAATTCTATCTGGTAGTGAGATATACAATGATCTCTATCAAAGTATCATTAAAACTCTTTTCAATGGGTCAAAATAATTTCACTCTAACTCATCAAAGATTGTCGATCCAGAACAATTTTAGTGAGCTCTTACAATCTATCAGTGACACCTAACAGAATGTAGTGGCAATCCAGTAGAACTGAAATAAATCTCTAGGTGTAGTTAATATGTGATTCAGTCCCTCTATCATGAGTTCCAACTAGATGGCAAGTCATGGATAAATCGTCAAACATCAACATCAGTCATATAATAGACTCGATTAGCTTAAGTCCAGTTGTGACTTCTATAAAAAAAATTTTTCATCAATCACACTACTGTAGCTATAGATTCTCGAATCTAGCTTCTCAAATTTCATAGAACTACTCCTTTCCACCAAGATTGATAGATCCCATCTTGATGTACACTCTACTCCTATAGTGGACCAACTGTCGTCAATATCTACTACAAAGGCTCATTGAGATCCATGTTTATATATCAATCAAACTCCAGCAGCCTCACTGCGAGCAGCAGTGCCATCTCAGGTCATAGAACTAGTCACACAACTACAGTATCGAGATGATCACTGACAATCGAGTAGAAATCCAAGTGATCTCTCGTATGGTCACACTCAGTACTAGTTATTCTCTAACAACTATCCACACTCATCGCCTAGTGTCTCTACACTATAGACCAGAGACTCATCTATCTTGAAAGAAGTGATTTATGCGTCAGTCTATCCGGATCAATCACCATCCTCATGATGATCCTATGATCGAAAGTATTTAGGAATCAAATACATGTCTCTAATTCTCAATACTTTGAGAATATATATCGAAGATTAATTTCATGGATGATTCGAAGACACATCATACTTGAATGAAAAATAAATTTATTTTTTTATTATTCAAATCAATATATTAAGTATAAAATTATGTCTTAAATTTATGATAATATGTCAGCCATATTGGCTTCTAGGACATACATCTAATAGTATCAAAGCCATCTGATTAATGCAAGATTAAGATCTTGATATCATATCTGAAAATTATTTTTTGATCTAAAAATCTAAATTTTAATTGATCCTAAAAATAATTTTAAATCTAAAAATCTAATTTTTAGATCTGAAATTAAGAATGTTTATGATCGAGGAGATGGAATTCATGATCTGAAATTTATTTTTAGATCTAAAATTTGAATGACTGAAATTTTTGCGATGGATTTCAAGTCTAAAAAGCTATTTTCAGATATAAAATTCAGAATAATTTATGTTCATGCATTATATTTCAGATCTAAAAATTAGTTTTCAAATTTAAAAATTTAATTTTTTATATTAATAAATCTAAAATTAATGATTATTGAAAGTCATGTGATGTCTTGCTTAATCAAAATTTTTAGATATATATTTTATCTAATGTTCATGCATCTAAAATTTTAAATCTAATTTCTATATGATGTGAATTTTATTATATCTAAATTTATCTTTATCACATGTTCATGCATGAGATGATGTTCATAGATAGAGACCTATCTTGATATGATCAATGATAGTATAGATGTATTCAAATTAAAAAAATTTGATTGAATATAAGATAAAATTTGATGAGTCAATCTAAGTTCATCCTGACATAAGGTTATCCTGGCATAATGAAGATCATTATATTGCATGGTTATCTTAAGATAAAAAGAGATTGATGTAATACCATAAGAAATTGTAGCATGAACATAAAAGATTATGTGATAATCACAAGGATTATGAGATAATCATAAGAACTATATGATAGTTATGCCCATGCCTTTCATGGATACATGTGGTGATCACCTTGAATCACTACAAATCTTTGGAGTAGGGTTGTATCATGAATACACGATTATTTGGTTAGCGATTTGCAATCTTTGGTGATGGAAATCAATTGGACTGAACCAATTTGAATTGGTTGATCGATTGATATTTAAGGCAAGGAATAGAATGGTGATTACTTAATTAAAACCATTGCATTTACACGGAGAGCCTCCCACTAATCTTGAACTTATCTAGCTAATTTGATCGATTATATTTCTTATTGGGTGCCTAGGTTTGTGTTCACCATGTATGTTGCAATTGCGTCTTGATTCGATCTTGATGAACTAAGTAAGGATCTCTCTAGTAGATCCATGATTGTGGATTTACATTGAATGTAAATAAATAATTAAAATTAAAGAGATCTAAATTAAATATCCTCATATATATTAAGTCTAGTGGTCTTCTACCATTATAGAGATGTGGACATACTACTAGTGTTGATTGTTCTCGATGGATCACAGTGATTCAGTTGCACCAAGAACACGCAACCACTCTATTAACATTAGATGCTCCGGGGCAGAGATGGGGTTGGGCTCAATATCTGTCAGATAAAAGATCCAATGATGACTTGCACCCACTGATGAATGGTGGGTCTGACTTAACTAAGGAGTATGATCAATATCTGTCAGATAAGCCCATATGACTTAGAGACCAAATCACTGTAATATACTTAGAGAAGTATTGGACAAGAGTTGTCTACTCATCGATATGTATGTTATTAATATTTGTTAGGTGAGGTGCACGTATATTGGTGGGACCATAGTATCCACTAGAAATTCTTATCGTGAGGGGTTTTTATTTCTTCACCCGAAGAGTATGAGAGATTCGAGAAAATAGTGGAAGCACATTTATTTTATAAATTTTTAAAATAAATTTAAAAATCAAGTATAAATATTTAACTAGAATCTCTATTTTCATATAGAATTAAAAATCAACTTTCAATCTTCACAAACTTAGAATCAATTGACTAACCGATCAAGTTATAACAATTGACTCAGGAATCTAAAATGATTTTAAGTTCTAAAAAGTTGAGCTAACCAGGACATCCTTGTATTACCAAACTGTCCAAATTCATGAACATTATTTGACAATGATTAAGGATTTAGATGAGCTTGAGAAGCTCGACTGACCATGCACAAGGAATTAAGAATGGATTTGATCCTACAATCCCTTATCAATTCATATAGAAAGTTTTAGTAAACTACCATATGAATAAGATCAATTGCACCTCAGTTCAGTTGTTGGATAGGTTGGTGACTTCTAATAGGACCTTGAAGAGTTCTAAGGATAGAGTTTCTATATGCCCGATGAGCCTAAAAAAAAACAACATGGGACATACCTTCAAAAGGTATGTTGGATTTGCTCGATATTGATATCTGAGTAGATTGTGAGCACCGTTGGATCTGAGAGATCCAAAGATGAGATAGATTCAAATATATATGGTACCTCAAGTTTAATCATATTAAAGAAGACAGAATAAATAAATTAAAAAAATATGAGCTCCTAGGCTGATCGACTCTTAAGTCATTTTTGATTTATAGATTCTGCCTTCAAAGATAAATGGCCAAACCATCCTTTATAGGACATGAGTGAGGACCACTAATATACTTGTCCTGATACATTCTGATGTATGCAACTTATTTGATGAGATGGTCAGAGATGATTCTCTTTACTTCATTACTTATGCTGATGACTTTTTATGATATAGGTACAAGTGTGAGATACAAATATGAAGCTTTGAAAAGTTCAAAATTCAGATATGAAGTAAAGAAATAAATTAAAAATCTTTTAAAATTTTTTTATGAGATCAAAGAGGTGTATGCCTTAGTGAAAGTTTCTAATCCATCTCAAAAAAATGATATAGTCTCACAATGGACTCTTCCTAGTATACCTCAACTAGATGGGATGTCGAGAGTGGGAATAGGAATATATTCGATATAGTCTGATCCATGATGAGCATCATTGATCTTCTCTTATTTTTTTTAGAAATATGCTTTACTTAATGAATAGAGTTCTCTCTAAGACTTTTTGATCATGCCGCATGAGATTGGCATGATTAAGGATGTCTGGCCCATGTCTAGATACAGTAAGCGGACAAGTTAGATGTTAGGTCTATAAGACTCGTTTCTCTAGCATCTTAAAGAGTTTTAGGAATACTATTTTTTTTTCAAAGGATCACAATGTGATTGTGACCCGATATGCTATATTCTTGGAGAAATAGTTTACCCAAGATAAAAATAATGGGAGAAAAATTGAGCTCCAAAGAGAAAGTCTCTTAAAAGCAATGAGTCAGAGAACTTATAGAACCTATTCATGTTGAATCAGTATATATAGTCTCTCTTTCTTCTCGTAGATCCAGTTCAATCTTCGATCCTACTGAAAAATCTTTGGTATTTTGATAGAAAACAGAGAGGAAGTATTCCTCATAGGAGATAGGGAACATGAAAGTGATGTAATCAAATCGTTTGATTTCATCATGAATGAGAAAAACATGTGTTTATAAAAGATCAGTAAGAGTATTGTCACAATCCTCGTATTATACATCGATGACATCCTTCTGATTAGGAAAGTTATTTTTATACTGATATCAGTTTAAAATTTGGTTGTCTAAATAAATTTTCTATGAAAGATCTTGGAGAAGCATCCAGTAAAGATCTATGAGATAGATCTAAGGAGATGCTAGACCTTTCACAGAAGATGTGTATAGAGGAGGTGCTAAAAGAGTTCAGCATGAAAAACTTCAAGAAAGATTTCTACCCTTTAGGCATAAGATCAATCTCTCCATGTGTTCCAACACATTTGAGAATATACAGCACATGAGCTAGATCCCTTATACTTTTACTAAAGAAAATCTCATGTATGTCATTTTATACATACAAACCAATATAGTTCTTGCTATGAGTGTCATGAGTAGATATCAGTTGAATCTAGACCGAAAGTATTGGATAGCTGTGAAGAATATTCTTAAGTACTTGAGAAGCACTTAGGATATATTCATAGTCTTTGGGAGGAGAAGAAAAATTGAGGATACAAGGATTCGCAATTCAGACTTTATATTTGATATTGATAGTAGAGAATCTATATCAGGATGTATTTTCTTAAGCAATGAAATTCGGTATATTGGAACAGTTTTAAATAACCAATCATTATAAATTTAAAAGCTGAATATGTCATTGCTTATGAGGTAGCTAAGGAGGCATTCTAATTTATTGCAGAACTAGATGTAATGTTATGAGATGACACAACACTGTTCTTTGGCAATATAGGTGGCATAGCTCTAGCTAAGGAATCAAGATCTCATCAAAATTTTTTGCATAATAAAAATGACATTACTCACGACTATTCCGAGAAGTAAGACTTTAAAGATCAAAATAGACTCTACGAAAACGTAGTGGGCTCACTGACTAAACAACTTAGCCAATCAAGACCAAAGCACATCTTGGAGAAGATGGGGCATAGGTTTATGGCAGATTGACTTTAATACAAGTGAAAGATTGTTAGATGTATGTCTTAGAAGCCAATTAGAACAACATATTATTTTTTTTTAAGATATAATTTTATACTTGACCTAATTAATTAAGATAGTTAATTTCATTCATGTAGTGTATGTGTCCATGAATTATCTAAATTAACAAGATGATGACATATATTCTCAAGAATTAAGAATTTGAGACATATGTCATTAATGATTAATTTTTAAATTACTTTCGATCGATGGATCATCATAAAAATAGTGATTGATCCGATCGATGCATGGATCGCTTTTTTAGGATGGACGAGTCTCGAGTCTACAATGTGGAGACACTGAAGCGAGAGTGCAGGTAGTTGTTAGAGAATAACGTATTGAGCATGATCAACATGAGAAGTCACTTGGATGTCTACTCACTTGTCAGTGACATTCTTGATGTTGTAGTTGCGTGAGTGGTTCTTAGACCTGCTGTACTTCGGCTACTCACAATAAGATTACTGTAGTTTGACTGCACATAAACTTAGTCTCCTACATATTTAGATCTTTGTGATGCATGTTGGCTACAATAGGTTCACTGTAGGAATAGGATGCACACTTAGAAAAAATCTAATGATCTTAGTAGTTAAAGAGTAGTCCTATGTAATTTATGAAGTCGAGTTCATAAGATCGTGGCCACGACATAGTGAATAAGAGAAAAGAGTTTTCATGAAATTTCATGATTTGAATTCGAGATTATTAAATCTTACATATTACAGACGATGGGGTTTGACAAGTTTTCACAACCTTCATTTTGTCGAAACTCACGATAGAAGAACTAAATTATACGGTAACTACATCTAGAGATTCATCCTTCTATTCTGCTGGATTGTCACTACATGCTGCTAGACATCACTGGTGGATTGTAGGACCAACAAGAATTATTTTGATGGTCAATAATTCTTAATTGATGAGTTGAAATTATTTCAATCCATTGAAACAAGTTTCAATAATATTTTGATAGAGATCAAAAATATTTTTCACTATCAGATATTATAGAATCTATGGGGTCACACATAAAAGAGGTCATGACTGATCGGACTGTCGAATTATGATTTCAAATCATAAATCGTAAGTGATCTTAATTATCAATTTGATTGATGATTAGACTAAAATATAAAAGTTACATAAAGGACTTAATAAAAGTTAGTAAGTTATAAAAAGATCTAATTGCAATTGTTACAATTATTATTGAGATTAGATCCTAATCAAATTAAATCAAATTTAATTTGATTAGATTTGATTTGAGTTTGACTCAAATTGAGTTTCATTTGTCTAAAAGATTTAGACCCAAATTAAGTGATTGAATTATGATGAAACCCAAACCAAATAGGACTCAAACCAGATTTTAACTTGGACTAGGATTAGATCCTTATCCAAGTGCAAACCATGCCCCAAAGGAAGTCCACGCTTTTGAGGTTATTACGTTGGTTTTCAGCATGAGAAAGAAGGTGTGGGATTTTTAGGAAGGAGATTGGTTGGTACATAAAAGGAGAATTAGTTATGGGCGGCAACCTAAGGAAGAGTTCTAATCTAATACAACTCCATCTTATCCTAAACCCTAACTACTTTGGGATTTAAATAGATGGATAAGGGGCCTCCTCCCTAGTGTTTGATAGAGTCAAGAAAGGTGGGCACGAGGGCTGGTGGGTGTTGGGATCATGTTTGTGGCATGAAGATTTTCAATGAGAGAAAGCATGGAACGCTCCTCTCCCTCTTCCTTCTTTCTAACAACCAAGAGTTGGTTGTTTGAAGGTAACCCTCTCTCTCTCCCTTGTCCAAGAGTCTCCCTCTTCTTCTCTCCCAAAGATGTTCAAGAGTTGGACATAATTAAAATCAAATTTAATCTGAGTTATTTTTCTTGATCCATGAGATGGACGGTTCTCCTCTTTCTCTCCTCAGATCTAGTCCAAGGGTTGGACAAGAAGGAAGAACAAGAGATCTGATCTCTAGTCTTTTTCTGTAGATCTTGATTTTTTTCTTGAGAAAAAATATTGAAAAAAATTAGATTTGATCTGATTTTGAATTTCTCCTACAGATCTGATTGATTCTCTTGAGAAGAAAATCAAAAGATTAAACTGATTCAATAATCCAAGGACAGATCTTTGCAAGGAAGCTAGCATCCTGATGAGATTGAGATCTCTCGATCAGATCAGTATTGATGGATATCCATAGAGGTCGGATACTTGTACGACTATAATGGGACCTCAAAGACATCCTCAGATCATCAAATTATCGAATCACGATAAAGATCTATCCACACAAAGATAAAATTCAGATCCTCTTCTTAGATTTTATCTTGCATATGTGATGATGCCTGAATTATGAGATTTGATTTATATGCATGCTAGATTAGATTAGATCTAATTAAAAAATTATTTTTACATCATTCTGACATAAGGTTATCCTGACATAACGGTAGAACATTATGTTGAACAGTTGTCCCAAAACGATATTGAAGTAATATAAAAATTTTTATTTTCGCTACATACTCAATTTGTGTTTAAAATTTTTAAAATTTCTGCATGCATATCTGTCGTCATGTGATATCGATATCCAACATTAGAGTCGTACACACTGAGTCTGGCTAGTTTTCGATTATTGCGTGTAGATTAGGCTGGTAGAGAGTTATTTTCATTCGGGGTATGATCCAATCATGGAGATATTCTTTCTTATCTAGACTTTTCTAAGTTAAAAGGGGTGCGAGATCAGTCAATGAGTACTACTGTGCATCATAGCCAAAGGTCGGCTCGGGCCGACCTGAGAGCACCACAGTTCTGGTCGAGGTTCAGGCTGAATCTTAAAGGTGATTATGGTTGACTCTTGCTTACCTCAACCATATAGTCGACTGAGACCAAGGTAATGGTCCACAACAAATACTAAAAATACAATACTTTTTGTTCCCCACCAAGCTCCAAATCAATTCAAATAAAAGAGAAAAAGAAACTCTACAGCCCTTTGATGTTCATCGCCACTAATGGAGACTCCAACATCGCCCATAACCCAAGTTTATGAGCAATATTTTC
This sequence comes from Elaeis guineensis, assembly GCF_000442705.2. Classification (NCBI taxonomy): domain Eukaryota; kingdom Viridiplantae; phylum Streptophyta; class Magnoliopsida; order Arecales; family Arecaceae; genus Elaeis; species Elaeis guineensis. The sequence continues at coordinate 132,820,512 of NC_025997.2, read as the reverse complement.
TTTCTTTCTTTCTTTCTTTCTTTCTTTCTTTGTTTCTTTTTTTTTCTATCCAAAGTAGTCTTCTAAAATTGGTTAGAAACTAATTGAATCTAAAGTTGAATTTATTTCCTCTTATTATATGAAAGAAGAGCTTTTTTGATAACAAGGTTAGCATCCACAAAGTTAAATGAACCACGTTGTTTTTGTTTCCTCCCTTAGTTGTTCTTTTAGTTACATATTATGACCTATAGGGGATGTTGGGGTAGATCCTCATCGCTTAGCCGACTATCCCTCATTCTTGCCTTCCTACCAACTAAATACGCAATGACTATTTCTCTTCCTCATCTCTGCACTGACTAAGCATACTGTGTTATGGATCGAGCCGACTTAGATCGATGGGACCTGACCAAGTTTGCATTTGATCGACTTGGTTCGACATGTGATCAACATCTGACAGGCAACATTTGACATGTAGTCAGCACCTGACTGATGACATTCTCGGTACCATACCGACTATTTAAATCATGTAGATTTAGGATCAAATAATGGTTATCTGGCACGAATATTAACTACCTACAAATGTGGAGCACAATAGTCGCCCACGAGCGGCCCATTACTTGACCTTCATGACAATTAATGAGGTAAACACCATAACTCTCATATTCTAAATATTCGAAGATGGGAGTTATATAGTAACGACTTTCCTTACTCTATATCAAGTGGTAAGCCATGGGGGACCAGATAAGTTCGACAAAATATAAGCTTTTGGGCTCTCGCTTTTCGACTTTCTACGGTTCTCTTTCTCCGATTGACTTAGGCATCAGAAGATCTCCGTCGGATAATTTTTGGTAAGAGGACTTATTTTGCAGGTTTCTTACTATCCACCACCTAAGTGCAACAGTTTGGCTCACCACGGACTATCTCGTTGGAGATAGATAGCAATAGTTTGACGCACCAAGTAGAAAAAAAGAAATATTCTTCTACAAGAACCATAATAGCCAAGATGAGAGTACAGAATGCTTCCATCAGTTCTGCTCGACGTTTATCACGCCGTGATGCACTTTCAACGACCCTCATGGAGCCCACCACCTCACGATCGGTGGTCACCACGGATCAACAATAATTTACTGTCCTGATGCAGCAGGTGAAGACACTGACAGAGGCTATCCACAGTCTCCAGCAAACTACGGAGTGCAACAACAACAGCAGCTGAAGGAACCGATGCTGTGGGATTTACCGTCCAGGCACAGCCGCCAGCCCCATCCTCTGTCCCACCACTTGAGTCAACACTCCCATCAGACAACTCATTGACCCATCCGACACTCACCTCGTCTTGACTCTCGACATGCCCCATGTGCCGAACTTCAAAGATCGCCAGTCTCCTTTCCCTCAACGAGTCTCATAAAAGGGGAAGAGATCATGGTCCCCATCAAGTTCTTCTAAGAAGGGCTCTACCCCAAAATGTTCTCAACATCAAGATGAATCTTAGAGACGGTTGGATGAATATGATCGTAAACTGAGGAAGCTTGATCGCCAGCTGGATCAGCTCCAAATAAATAATCAGGATCCTACCAGCGAACTCAAAATCAACACTCATCCGTCCTTCTCCCGATGAATTCTGGATGAACTGATTCTCAGACGGTTTAAGATGCCGCAGATTGAGCCGTACGATGGCTCCACCGATCCACTCAACCATCTTGAGAGCTACAAAGCTCTCATACTTCTCCAAGGGGTGACTGACACCCTCTTTTGTGTTACTTTTTCGATTACTCTTTGAAAAACTGCTCAAATCTGATACTCCAAACTTCAATCGAAAAGTATCCATTCGTTTGAATAGTTTGAACAATTTTGCGTGATGCACTTCAGCACCAATAGAAGGATGCCACGAATCTCTGACAGTCTATTCTCTATCAGACAGCAAGATGGAGAATCTCTATGAGATTTTATGGTGAGTTTCAACGTCGCCACCTTCTGGGACCTCAATGAATCGACGGCCATCGCAACCATGAAGAGTGGGTTCTCTAGATTTACCTATTTTCTAGACAAGATGCTTTCCTGATCCTATGCCAAACTTCTTAGGCATGCAGAAAAATATATTCACGTCGAGGAGGGTGTAACTGACCGATGCCAATCCAAAGGAGGAGGGTGTAACTGATCGATGCCAATCCAAAGGCAAAGTCAGAAGAAGATGAAGAAGGATGGAACCTCCACGTGACCCAACAGAATCCCTACTGAGAGAGAGGCTCCACCTCTCCGAACAAATCCAAAGTCAAAAAACTTCGACAGCAGGTACAACTCTTACACTCCTCTTACTGCTCCTCGTGCGCAAATTCTCATGGAGATAGAAAGAGAGAGTTACCTCCGACGACCACAGTCGATGAAGTCACGATCGATATCTCACAATAGGAAGTGCTACTATCGGTTCCATCATGACCACAGTCATAATATCGAGCAGTGCATCTAGTTGAAGGACGAGATAGAAGCTCTGATTAGGTGGGGATATCTCAGAAAGCACCTACGGGATCGACCTGTGCAGTTGTCTGCTGATCTTTCATCATAGTCGTGTCCCAAGAAAAAAACTCACATCCAACCGACGACAGACGTGATCAACATGATCTCGACAGGATCGAGACTAGGGGGCAGATGACTGAAAAAAGCTTCTCAAAACATCAGCAAACAAACGACGAGCTGATCTAGACTTGCTCGATGAAACTCGAAGACAAGCTCAACTAAAGATGGCATCCTATCAATAAAGAATAGCTCGGTACCATAATTCTCGGGTCAAGCCTAAAACCTTCTGAGTAGGAGACCTTGTCTTTAGAAGAGCTGAAGCCTCCAAACTGATCGAGCAAGAAAAACTACCTCCAAATTGGGAGGGCCCTACAAAATCTCGATAGTTCTACGATCAAGGGCATACAAAATCAAGAATTTGAATAGTAAGAAAATTTTTTGAATTTGAAATATCGAGAATCTACAGATGTACTACCAGTAAGATTACCTTATAAATTGAAAGTTTTTTTTCTACAATTTTGCACCAACTAGTTCAAATACTCAAAAATTTAACGAATAAAATGATCGATTGATATCTGACTATATACTTGCATCATTGGCTAGTATCCGACGAAATGTTATTCGACTGACACCTAATTAATGAAAAAACAAAATGAAAGCTAACATTCGATTAGCCAAGGTAGTTAGTCGGCTTTCACCCGACTGACTAAGGATCAAATAATCCGAAATAAACTAGAAAAATTTTCTTTAACTAACTATATTCCGATTCAATGGAATGATCTACGATTACGTTTCGATTCGATGGAATGATCTATGACTATGTTTCCATTCGACAGGATGATCTACGATTATATTTTGATTGGATGGAATGATCTACGATGATGTTCCGATTTGATGACCGTATTCGATGGGATGTTCTACAAAAACTGATTATTTGACTTAGAAAATTTTTTAAGTCTATCTATTCGATTATGGATTTGCAATTTCTTACCGATTATCTTACTTAATCTTACTGACTATCTTACTTAGTCATTTCATAGAGATAAGTGAGTAAAAAAAAATTTATAGACATGCACAAGTCAGAATTGAAAAAGAAGATTATTTTATTACAAGAAGAAGTTCGGTACATAGCTGAGGCATAAAAGCAAAGATACAAGCAAAAGGCAAAACAAAAATTCATGGAGTTGGAGGACGGTATTCCATGTCGCCTGCTTCCTCATCGCTCCCTGAGCCTTCTTCTCCGAGAGCATTCTCTAGCTGTAGTTCACTTAAGTCTAACTTAGGCTACATACGACCGATGGCCTTCTTGCAGTCCTCGAACCTGAGTCGGTAGGCGGCCGTGGAGCCCTCTATAATTTCGTCCTCATACTCCTGAAACTCTCGAAACTTGGTCAGTGCCTGAGAACCTACTTCTTAGGCCCTAGTCTCTGCTGCCGATAATTGTTTCTTTAGCTCCTTGGTGGCCTTCTCAGCCTCTTGCCTTTTGCCCTTCTCCTCATTAAGGGTGGCTTCTGCCGACTCCGTCTTCTTATGAAAGTTGTCCCTCAACATGTCCGACTCTTCCTTATTCTTTTTTTGTTGGGACTTCAAGCTGACGGCCTTATCCCGTGTAGACACCAACTCGACTTCCAATAGAGCAATCCTCTCCTGGTATTTCTTTTCCCACTCCTCGACAGCATGAAGAAGTTCCTTGATGATTTCGACCCAAGCATGTGCAGTCTGGGCTTTGTCTTCAAGCTGGGAGTTGAGCCACCCAAAGAGGGTCAACCCCTCATACAAAATTGTCGCATCATGCGCCAATCGCAAAAAGGAAAAAAATTTCATTAAGTTACCTACTCGAGAAATGCAACTATTTGGCAAAAGAAAGATGATACAACGTCGAGAAAGAAAAGTTGAAGACTTACTGACATCAACGATGCATAGAAATCCGAGATAATCTCCACAACTGGATGGGTTTTCTTTCTTCCTAGTCGACAGGCAGCATCACCATTTTCATCGACTCCCCGACGAGTCGATGATCTTGGAGTGCTCTATCAATTATTTTGATGTGCATCCCAAGGGTGATGTAGGCCTTATTGGAAGAATTCGAGAGACTGTAGTTGGTGGTGAAGGTGGGGGGCATTGGAGCCTTCCCCTGGTCGGCATCTCCCCGACCAGTTGCTCAGTCACTGCCCAACTCGCTTTGAATCGGTAAGGCTTGGACCGCACTGATGAGCCTGGTTAGGGCCTCCTCAACGACATCATCACCGTTAGCAATGACAATTGGAGCAGGAGGTGGCGGCGAAGATCACTCTGATGGAGGTCGGGGTGGGGACCGCGGCTGCATGCTCCTTGGCACCCGAGGGGAGGATCCTACTCTCGACTTCTTCGATAGACCTCGAGAAGATCCACTAGGCTAGAAACTTGGTCTCTTCTTGATGGCATGACGGATGGACTCAGTCGAGATCCTCATGCCTACAAGTCAAAAAAGAAAAGAAGTTAGTCTACAAGCACAAAAGAGAATCAATGAAAAAGACTCCAAGGATACACAAAAAGAAATCTACTCAAATGACTGGTTGCGCTTATCCTGGCGTCGTACAATGACTACTCGTCGAGGAGCTCCCATTGTGGAGGAACATGGATGCCGAGCAAGAGATCGTATTGTTTCTGATCTTTTTCTAGAACTATTTTATTTTTATTCGAAGAAAGGCTGGGTGTGGTCCAAACCCAATCAAAACCCCAAGGGTAGCCGGCAGTTACATAAAAGAATTTATTCTTCCATCCGTGGATGGAAGAAGGAAGTCCGATAATAAATTGATGATAATATCAGAGACTGAGAACTACCATCCTCTCTCTCGAAGATATTTTTTTAACATAAAAAAAATGTAAAAAAAAAATTCATGGCTCAAAATGAAGAAGATGACAAAGAACAACAAAAGAAGACAAACTCCTAATAGAGTTGGGGGTGATGAAGGGAAGCGTGATGGGTGATGTGCATGCATTTTTAAAAATTTACAGTGGAACATACATAGATTAAATAATTTAATCTACAATGCATATATAGATCAAATCTAAAATCATCATACAGGATCTATGACATAAACTAATATGCATGTATGCACATCTGAAATCTAAAATTCAGTAAGTATAGATCATATCTATTTTATATTTAGATTATATCTAAATATTAATTGAATTTAAAACTTTATACCTGAGCATGGGTAGCAGATCACCGCATCTGAAATTTATAGTACTTGATTCTTTATGATACTTGGCAGCCGCACACGCGTCCGACCTCTACGGATATCCATACGAAGCTCTTGTGCTGATCGATCTCTTCGAAAGTGCTAGCTCGTGAAAATACCATCTTTTGACTGATCTAAGAGAAACATGATGAAGATAAAGAATAAAATTTTTTTTTTTCTGGATCCATGCATCTGATCTTTACAATAGAGATCAAGAGAAGAACATTTTTTTCTCAATTTTTTCATGTATAAGAGGGAACCCTTCTCTCTTCCTTTCACACATTTGAGAAGAACTTTTCTTCTTTAATTTTTCATGATAAAAATCAGGTCTAATTTAATTTTTTATATTAAAAATTATATGAGATCTTGAGCCCTAGAAGAATCCAAAAGAGAGACCCAAGAGAAGAACTATTTTTCTCTCTTCTTCTCTCTTTTTCTCCTTAATCTAGAACTCCAAGAAGCTCCTTACGTCCAACCAGATTTTTTAAATATTTTTTCTCTAAATCTTCATATTAAAAATTAGATCCAATCTAATTTTTATCTTAAAAAAAAAATTAAAAAAAAATCTGAAAGAAGAAGGCTGCGCACAAGAAAGAAGATCCTTCTTCTTCCTTGATCTTTCTCTCTTTGAGAAGAACTTTTCTTCTCTAATTTTCTGCTGTAAAACCAACAAGAGAAGCCCTCTTTGATGCCTAAAAAAAAGCAACAAAAAATCTCAAAAAATTTTCAAGAGGGGAGGAGAAGAGGGATGGTGTCATATGGAATTGGGGCATCCAACTCTTGGACGCCCCTTCTTGATTTTTCTTTGCAACATGGAGAAAGGGAGACACCTCCTTTTCTTTGATGGAAGGAAGAGAGGGGGCGCATATCTGGGGCATGGAGATCTCACGTTAATGAGAGAGTAGAGCATAGAGACCATGTCATATGGGGTGTTTCAAGTTAGTTAAGTCCTATTCCAAATAGGACTCAAGATCTTGATCAAATCCTAACTAATTCTTGGATCCAATCCTAACTAACTTAGAAATTAGTTATAACAAACTAACTAATTAGGTCCTAGTCTAATTATTAGGCTCCAATCAATTTTAAAATTAGTTAAATTAAAACATCATTGATCCAAAGATTGATTCTTGATAGACATCAGGGAAGCTATTTGATAATATGGCTTGATCCAATCAAGCTTATTATCCAATAGAATTTGATCCAATCAAAATTTATATAAAATAATTAAATCTTATTCAACATAGATTTTAATTTGCATCCCTGAGATCCATTGAAATAAGTCTTATTATTCAATAGAGATGCATCCAATCAATCCAAAATCAATCTAATTGAATCTAATTTAATTAGATCTAATCCAATCCTTATTGCTCAATCAAATTGAATCAATTAACAATCATATTGTTAATTAATTATTTTTCTAATTTATCAACTATTAGTAAATTATTTATTGCAACCTTTGCATAGGATTAATCATCAATCAAATTGATAATTAAACACTTCAACGATCCATAATCGTCGATCAGCTATTTGATCAGATAGGTATTTCTATATGTGTGACTCCATAAGTTTAAACCTAAGTTGGTAGCACAAGAATAATTTCTATACTAATCGATGTAACCATCTAATAATGGGATCCGACGTCAGAATAGGTCGAATGTATGCCCAGTAACACTAGAATCCATGTGGATATAGTTACCGTATAATTCATCTCTTTGACACTTGATGCTCAAGGATGACTTTGGGTTAAACTGTCAATCTAGAAAGAGTGGTCCACATTGTATCTCAATCTTAAAAATTTTATGACTCCTCACTAGGACTACTTTGGTTAAAATTTTGCTAAATTGAAATACAGTGATGTATCATCTTCAATTTTACTTAGAGCAGTCAATCCCATCTTGACTCGCACTCAAACTTTACAGGTACTTGATTATACCTAGAAATCTTCCATCATCGAATTAAAAATTCGGATAGTCCGGCATCAAAGCACAGTGAGTTGCTTATAAGTCACCGAGGCAGTCTCAGGTCAGAAGGATACTTAGACCTATATCCCATCAGAGCAATCTTTGACAGTAGAGTGCTTCGAAAGTGATCACGCTCAGTAAAATATACTCTTACAAATCATCCATATGCCATATCCGTATCACTACACATCTTGGTTAAGAGGATAACCAATTAATATGACACACAAAGACCTACATTTGATACAATTATCATCCTTGTAATAATTGTATCATTTGGTCGCAAACAGGATTTAAGAACCATATGATAAATCCTCCTTTATCATTTCAGTAGTAGTTCTAAAGATTTCATCATAACATATGAGTTTTATTTTGAAAGATGTATTTCTTATGATAAATCTGTCAGATAACATTTATCATTTTATAATTCATATACATACATGGAGCACAATCATCTACAACCTAGATAATTGATTTTAGGACACAATTCTCAATAACTCCCATTTGGACTAAAGCCAGTCAGATCGGTATCAAATATCCATCTTTAATTTGTGATCATCGAACTTTTTAGATCCGATTATTCTAGTCAATAGGTCGGTCAAGTTCTCCTTTCGATCGATCTTCCTAAGGTTGATTTTATTTCAATCTTATCGAATAGGATGATTGCAATACAGAAAGTATTTGATTCTTAGATAGAACATAAATTCTTTAGCTTGAGCTATGGTTTCAGTATTGCTGTCGATATAGAAAGACTAGATCATCAATGGAGGGTGCCACTCCATACTCGTTGATGAACTTCCATAACCAAACAATTTCTTTATCAGTATCAAATACCGTAAAGAACTTCGTATCACAAATAAAACTGGCTACTGAATACTGCATGGAACTATTTGAGCATGTCACTCTCCTTTTAGGATAAAAACATAACTTGACACAACTTTGTCATTTCGATCCAATTAAAAACTGAAATCAGTATTTCACAAGTTTTAAGTTAGATTCTCCATAAATGAGTTATTGATCTTTAGTATTTTATAAATACTTAAGGATGGTTCTCATAACCTTTCAAATTTTTATGGAGAACGGAGATGACAACCAAGCTTTTATTCTCTGTAATGTAGAAATATCATTTTCGATTAAGAAAATTTCATCCAAACAGCACAAAGAATGATTTTACATAACTATTAATCCATTTGTACATACAGAATTCTGTTTTATTCTCAACGAAATCATATGTTCAAAATATATGTTCCAACTCTAAGAAGCTTGATTCAATCTGAATGGACTTGAGGATTGTCACAAGAAAACTATCTCGTCATAGTCAACACTATAATTTTGATGAAATCTTTTGGCAATCAGATAGAATTAATAGGTCTCCACCTTTTCGTCTGTGCCTCTTATCCATTTTAAAATCCACTTACACCCTATAGATCTTACCCATTCAGGTGAATCAACGAATATCCATACATCATCGATCTTTGTGGATTTTATTTCAGATTTAATGGCTCCAAGCTACTTCTCAAAGTTAGATCTCTGTACAGCATCTGTATCGAAGATCAAATCTCTTTTCTAAACTTAAAAATTGAATTATCTGTTAACACAGTACTCTACCGTATCTACTGAGAGATGTCTTTACATCGGGTTTTAGATTTGATCTAATCAACTTCGATTCTGTTAGTTTGTGTCAGAGTCGGTTCCTCTACCTATCAAGCTTCACCAACCTTGCTCTTAACGGCATCAGTTCCTTCATCAAAAATTTTTTTTTTCAAAAAGAATGTCTTAAAATTCATGAACATCTCATGTCCATTTGAAAGATAGAAGAAACATCTCTAAAATAATATTTATCAAATCAAGATCCAAGCTAGTCAGTTTATGAATATTTCACACAAGTTCGACACCTCAAATCCTAAGGTAAGAGAGTATCGAATTACCCATGTCCATATCTCATATGAAATTTTAGTGATCGATTTGCTCAGAACGTTCTCGAGCACATATTAAGTAGTTTCTAATATATAACCTCAAGCAGACCAGCAAACCTCACAGTGGATCGAACCATGTCTAACAAAGTTTAATTCCTCCTTTCAGACATCTTTTTTAAATAATGATATCTCAGGAGAGGTCCATTGAGCGAGAATCCAATTCTTTTCTAGATATATCAAAACTTACTATAAAGGTATTCACTTCATCGGTCAAACCAATTAGTTTTAATACTTTTTGCAATTTATTTTTCTACTTCATTACAGAATCATTTGAACATTTCAATCGATTTAGATTTATGCTTCATAAGCAAGATGCACCCATACCAAGATAGATCGTCAGAGATTTTAATAAAATAATAAGTCCTCTTCTAGCACTCATGTTTATGAGTGTAAATATATCAATATATACCAAATTCAAAATATCGCTGGCTCATTCACCCTTTCTAAGAAAAGGTGACTAAGTCAATTATGCCAAAGGCAGACTTCAGTGGCATTATCTAATCTAGAGTGCTAGTTAGACGTGTACATTATACTAACAGGCTATGGTACTGAGTTTATATCATTTTTAATTATCCACTCATTATTGTAGTATCATTCACAATGATATTACAATAATCATACTTATTGACATAATCAATAAGATTGGACAATAGTGATAATCACTTAAATGACATGGTCAGGATTAAAAATAAATTTGACGATTCTTAATATTAAGACTAGAATAGACTTCCATATCTTACATTTAGAAGTCTCTTGCCGTTTTTAAATCTTCTACTATCCTGAAGTCTTTTGTAACTATTTACAAACATGACTTGTACTATCAATATCCTATACCCAAGTAGTAGTATTATCAATAGAGAAACTTCAAAGAATTACCATATAACTATCTTGACCAGCAACGATTTGCTGGTTTCTCTTTTAAGCCTATTTGGATTAGTCTAAGATTTTTTTGATCAATTCGCTCAAAAACTATATTCAACTTCCAATACTGACTATCGAAGTTAGGTCTGATAACGTTGTCACTGTCTAACAATGAATAAAGTGACAATATTCTAGCTATTTCTGAAAAAAGAATAATTAACCTATTAGTATATGAATTATTTTAAGTCTAAAGACTTAGACTTTAGTCTAAAGATTCTCTCATTATTTTATACGAATTGGTAGCCTCTACTTCTAATCTGAAGAATTACTTTAATTTTTTAGCGGGTGCTAGAATCCACACAGACTGCATTCAAGCCCGAGTGTGGCTCGACCAACCCTAGTGCATTCATGGATAGGTTCATAACTAATTATTTTTTCAAATAATTTTTAGCAATCAGATTTTGCCCCAGGCATCCCTTCAGCAGGCTGTGGCGCTTCCACTGAAAATCTTGATTAGGTCCAACCATTATCATGACAACATCAAGTGCATCTAACAATGAATTTTTAGGTCCGAGTGTGGCTCGATCAACCTGAGCATTGATCTGAAGATACAATAAGATGGTCATATAATAGATGATAATTTTAATACGTAATAGACACTAAGCGTGTGATGCCTTCAATGTCTATTTAAAATACTAGACTCATTATCACGTATCTTAATGGGAGGCTATGATCTAGTTATCTCCATAACTAGATTATTTTATGGACCTAATAATTTAAAAAATTTGATTAATTTATTTTATAAAATATCAGTTGATTTATAAATCATAAATCTTCTTACTGACTTCATCAAGTCATATAAAGAATTAGTGACTAGCGGATCCAATCGGTACATGTCGTAAGTCCTCCCATTGACTTCACCAAGTCATGAGAAGGACTAAAGACAAGTCGGTCTAAGTCACCTAAATCAGATATACTGATTAATCTTAATGACATGGGTCAACTCAAGTCATCTAGAGATCTAATCAGTCCAATAACTTGGGCTCAACCATTGAGCCCCAATCAAGTTTCATTTGGTTTAATCAAAGACATGGACTTGACCTTCTAATTCGATCTAGAGTACTCTTTATCTAATCTAAATCAACTATTGGTAAGATTTGATCAACTACTCTTTTTAGTCCATTAAGTCTTTGATTCTAACCTTAGGTCTAACCCAATTAAAAGGACCTGATTTGAGCTAACCCATGCCCCACGTTTTATGCAATGTCATTAGATCTCTAATCATAATTTTAGATCTAAAATATATTTCTTAATTCTTAATTAATTATAGTATTAACATAGGTTAAGATTATTAATTGAAATAATTTTAATTTTATAAAATAATTTTACATCAATTTTATGCAAATTTTTTTTAGTCTGAAAATTAGGTCGGCTCATATCTGAATTGAGTTGGCTCACTTTAGTGAGTCGACTAAGTCTGATACTTGATCGACTAACTGATCATGAATAGTAACCATTACTATTTGATCGGAGATAACTAGGTCAAGTCAGTCACTGAATTGATAAAAATAGAAGACTGGATTGACTCAGTTCAAAATTAGTCGGCTCAGTTGGTATGCCAATAAAATAGATATCACATAATTTCAAATCTGAAAATTCTCGCATAAACTGAAATAAAATCAATCATAATAAACTTTAGATCATATCTAAATATTTTATGATTTCAAATTTTATTTTTATGATTAAAATAATTTTAATTATATAGATTAGATGTTTTATTTTTCATACAATTCATGCTTTGTATCACATACAACAAATCCTAGGGTTTCAACATCTAGAATTTTACAGAAAAGTAAGTTTTCTTCTTTTGCTTTCTTCTTCATGGGATCTCACAATGGCATCCCTACACGTCATGAAGAGCACCCCATTAAATGGGAAGAAAAGGTCATGTAACCCTACTTGCTCCTATGATTGGACAGCCTGGTGATTACCCAATCTGAGTACTTTGCTACTCAAAATATCTAATTTAATTTATATATCATATATACAAAAATTTAGATCTAATCTAAATTATATTAGATCTGATTTTCTATTAGATCACATCTAAAATTAGATCATAACACATCTCATGCATTACTAAATTTAGATTTCAACTCTACATGCATATATGGTCATGTCATAATGAACCTGGTTCTGATACCATTTGAAAGGAAGCGTGATAGGTGATGTGCATGCATTTTCAAAAATTTATAATGAAACATACATAGATTAAATAATTTAATCAACAATGCATGTATAGATCAAATCTAAAATCACCATACAGGATCTATGACATAAACTAATACACATGTATGCACATCTGAAATCTAAAATTCAGCAAGTATAGATCATATATATTTTATATTTAGATTATATCTAAATATTAATTAAATTCAAAACTTCATACCTGAGCGTAGGTAGCAGATCACCGCATCCAAAATTCATAGTACTTGATTCTTCATGATGCTTGACAGCCATACACACGTCCGGCCTTTATGGATATCCACACAAAGCCCTTGTGCTGATCGATCTCTTTGAAAGTACTAGCTCGCGAAGGCACCATCTTTTGACTGATCTAAGAGGAACATGATGAAGATGAAGAATAAAGAGATCTTCTCATTTTCTTTCTGGATCCATGCATCTGATCTCAACAATAGAGATCAAGAGAAAAATCCTTTCTTCTTAATTTTTCCACGCATAAGAGAGAAACTTTCTCTCTTCCTTTCACACCTTTGAGAAGAACTTTTTTTCTTTGATTTTTCATAATAAAAATTAGATCTAATCTGATTTTTTATGCTAAAAATCATATGAGATCTTGAGCTCTAGAAGAATCCAAAGGAGAGATCCAAGAGAAGAACCATTCTTCTCTCTTCTTCTCCTTTTTTCTCCTTGATCTAGAACTCCAGGAAGCTCCTTACGCCCAATCAAATTTTTCTGATATTTTTTCTTTAAATTTTCATGTTAAAAATTAGATCCAATCTAATTTTTATCTTAAAAAAAATAAAAAAAAAATCTGAAAGAAGAACTCCTTCTTCTTCAAGACTGCCCATAAGAAAGAAGACCCTTCTTCCTCCTTGATCTTTCTCTCTTTGGAAAGAACTTTTCTTCTCCAATTTTCTGCTGTAAAATCAGCAAAAGAAATTCTCTTTGATGCCCAAGAACAAGCAATAAAAGATCTCAAAAAACTTTCAAGAGGGGAGGAGAAGAGGGATGGCATCATGTGGAATTGGGTTGGACGCCCCTTCTTGGTTTTTCTTTGCGACATGGAGAAAGGGGGACGCCTCCTTTTCTCTCACGAAAAGAAGAGAGGGGGCACACATCTGGGGCATGGAGATCTCACATTAATGAGAGAGTAGGGCATAGAGAATATATCACATGGGGTGTTTCAAGTTGGTTAAGTCCTATTCCAAATAGGACTCAAGATCTTGATCAAATCCTAACTAATTCTTGGATCCAATCCTAACTAACTTAGAAATTAGTTATAATAAACTAACTAATTAGGTCCTAGCCCAATTATTAAGCTCCAATCAATTTTGAAATTAGTTAGATTAAAATTTTATTGATCCAGAGATTGATTCTTGATGGATATCAGGGAAGCTATTTGATAATAGGACTTGATCCAATCAAGCCTATTATCTAATAAAATTTGATCCAATCAAAATTTATATAAAATAATTGAATCTTATTAAATATAGATTTTAATTTGCATCCCTGAGATCAATTGAAACAAGTCCTATTATTCAATAGGGATGCATCCAATCAATCCAAAATCAATCTAATTGAATCCAATTCAATTAGATCTAATCCAATCTCTATTGCTCAATCAAATTAAACTAATTAATAAATAAATTATTAATTAATTATTTTTTTAATTTATCGATCATTAATAAATTATTTATTACAATCTTTGCATAGAATTAATCATCAATCAAATTGATAATTAAATCCTTCAATGATTCATAATCATCGATCAACCATTTGATCAGACAGTTACTTCTATGTGTGTGACCCCATAGGTTCAAACCTAAGCCGGTAGCATAAGAATAATTTCTGTACTAATTGATATAATCATCTAGCAATAGGACCCGATGTTCAGATAGGCCGAATGTATGCCCAACAATACTCTAGAATCTATGTGAATATAGTTACCGTATAATTCATTTATTTGACACTTGATGCTTAAGGACGACTTTGGGTTAAACTGTCAACCCAGAAAGAGTGGTCCACATTGTGTCTCAACCTTAAAAATCTTATGACTCCTCACTAGGACTACTTTGATCAAAATTTTGCTAAATTGAAACACAATGATGCATCATCTCTAATTTTACTTGGAACAGTCAATCCCATCTTGACTCGTACTCAGATTTTATAAGTACTTGACTGTATCCAAAAATCTTCCATCATCGAATTAGAAATTCAGATAGTCTGGTACCAAAGCACAGTGAGTTGCTTGTAAGTCACTGAGACAGCCTCAGATCAAAGGGACACTTATATCTATATCCCATTAGAGCAACTCTTGACAGTAGAGTGCTCTGAAAGTGATCACGCTCAGTGAAAAATATTCCTACAAATCACCCATATACCATATCCGTGTCACCACATGTCTTGGTTAAAAGGATAACCAATTAATATGGTACACAACGACCTACACTCGATACAATTATCATCCTTGTAACAATTGTATCATTTGATCGCGAGCAGGATTTAAGAACCACATGATAAATCCTCCTTTATCATTTTGGTAGTAGTTCTAAGGACTTCATCATAACATATGAGTTCTATTTTGGAAGATGTATTCCTTATGATGAATCTGCCAGATAACATTTATCATTTTATAATTCATATACATACATGGAACACAATCATCTACAACCTACATGATTAACTTTAGGACACAATTCCCAACAGGTGAGTTGGGCAGGAACTATCTCATATAGATCAAAAATATTTACAAAGAAAGGATGTACGAAAAATTAGAGTCCTGAGCAGAGAAACTCCTCATAGACGGCAATATAGCTATCCAGAGGGCGAACAATCCTACCATCTTCGTCAGGCGCCATCAGTCGATACCGACTAGGGATGTGGTAATGATCCCTTAGCCATTCAATAATGACCTCAGACAATTAGGATCTCTTGTGAAGAGGTTTGAAAAGATTCTCAGGAGCTGGTTGTTCATCCAACTATTCAGGATCAAGCCAATCTTGTCGAGAAGAGATATTTTTTGGATCATCCCGAGGAACATCCTCGATCTCCCTCTGGACAGTTAGAGTCAGAGAACCTTGGTCTCCCGCCATGTTCTCATCTCCGGACTCTCTATCAGGTGAAACCATTTCTAAGGCAAAAATCTAAAGAGAAGAAGGCAAAAACCTAAAGAGAGGGGAGAAAGAAGTTAACCTCAGGAAACAACCAACGATGATAAAGGAGGGACTGACGACGATAAAGAAACTAGCGAGGAAGGAGAAGGTCAATGATGAAAGAGCCTAAGACACCCCAGGGAGACGAATCTTATACTTAGCTAAGGATGGGAATTCTAGACTGGAGGTGAAGGCTCTGGAGTCGGAAGAATATCTGAGGGGAAAACAACTCCTATTTATAGAATCACTCGATGGCCATGATCAATGCGGAAAGTCGTGATCTCCTCGAAGATTTTGACACATGACAGTAATCTCAGTCGACCATCTTTCCGACTTTTCAACACACCACCATTGAGATTGCACCAAATTAACTAGATCCTCATGACAACAAACCAAGCTAATGGTCGGCTGACACGTGGATGACACGGGCTGCTCAATAAATTATTATCCAGCCGTCCGATCTTCTATAATCATTATAGAATATCGCTTCGAATGATTTGTGATATTTACTATACACGATCTGTGTGCGATAGAGCTGCCGCATATCTCTTGAAATGATAAAATAACGGCTTGCTGGCTAGATGCAGCTTTCGAAGCAACAATAATTGGAAATCATCGAAAAAAGCAACTCGGATCCGCATGAGAATTAACTCCTCTTATTCGATTAAAGCTACAAAATCAGACCCAGGAGTTGAGGGGCAAATTTGGGGTAGATCCTCATTGCTTAGCTGACTATTCATCATCCTCATGTCTCTACCGACTCAGTGCACGATGACTATTTCTCTTTCTCATCTCTATACTGACTAAGCGTACTATGTTATGGATCGAGCTGACTTAGATCGACGAGACCTAACCAAATCGATATTTGACTGACTTGGTTCGACATGTGATCAACATCTGACCGATAATGTTCGACATATAGTCGGCATCCGACTGACGACATTCTCGACGTCATATCGACTATTTAAATCCTTCATATATGAGATTAAATGATGATTATCCGGCATGAATATTAACTATCTACAAATGTGGAGTGCAATAATCGCCCACAAGCTGCCCATTAATGGACCTTAATGGTAGTTAATGAGGTAATTGCCCGATAAACGTCATAACTCCTACGTTTTGAATATTTGAGAATAGGAGTTATACAGTAACGATTTTCCTTGCTCTATATAAAGCAATAAGCCATAGGAGACTAGATAAGTTGGACAAAATATAAGCTTTTGGGCTCTCACTTTTTGGCTTTCTACTGTTTCTTTTCTCGAGCTGACTTAGGCATCGAAAGGTTTTCCATCGAATAACTTTCAACAAGAGGACTTGTTTTGTAGGTTTTCTGTTGTCCACCATCCTGGCACAACAGCTCGGCTCACCGCCGACCATCTCACCGGAGATGGGCAACAACAGGGGAATGATGGAAAAGATTGCCCATCTTGACTACATCATGCATACATATTAGTGAATGGAATCGTTTAACAGATTGTTTGCTGAATATAGGTTTCGTAGCAATATAAGCCTTGGGAAAAGAAGTATCATATGCTTGCAAGCATGCATGCTTTTTCGGTTAGGGGGAAATATTTGGATGGCAGAAGTTTGCTCATACTTTGTAAAGATTATTAATTCCTATGGTTTGAAGGAGGCTGTCGAAGTTTCTCCAGGTCAAAGGTGATCATTTGGCATGGTATTGTTAGATAATTTTAAAACTATTATGTTTGAATTGTGCTCCTATGTTCATACAAAAATAAAATCATAAATAAATTATATCTTGCATCATTGTGCATCCAATACCATGATTTCGTAGTCGATGTCTGATCTTCTTTTTTGAGGCATCTAATCTTCTTTTTCCTCACTCTTTTTAATATGGACAATCGATGGGAATCATTCATATTTTTCTGAGAGTTGGAGAAAGGACTAAAATATCTCTATATTTATATTTGCACTTATCTTATCCCATCAAAAGATTAATTCAGATTAAAATTGATTTTTAATCTAAATTTGATTAAAAATAATTTTTTTTAATTAATTAAATTTATTATAATTGATTCAGAACATATGTTGGGCTCAAAAAATTAAGTTTGATTAAATGATAATTAAATTATATATTAGAAGTCAAATTCAACTGATAAAACATCCGTGCCGGCGGACATACCAGCAGCAATAGTGCGTGCATAAATTAAGAGGGAAGGAGCGCAGCGCAGCTGTTTATTGACTTTGATCAGCCTTGAAAAGGATCACAACGGTTGAGAATCGAAGCTTGCCGAGAAACAAAAGAAAAGGATCCAGGTTTCGGTTTGGGCGGCCTTGTCCAGCTTCACGCAACCCTCCTCGACCTCGCCTTCCGCAGTCGGTCGGCCGCTCGAGGAAGAGGGAGATGAATCCTTTGACGCTGGTGAAGCGGACGCAGAAGATAAATTCGACGGAGGCGGCATTAGGGATCTCGGAGGAGGCGTCGTGGCACACGAGGTACAAGGACTCCGCCTACATCTTCGTCGGCGGCATCCCCTACGACCTCACCGAAGGCGACCTCCTCGCCGTCTTCGCCCAGTACGCCCTCTCCTCCCATTCACACATCTTCTCTCTTCACTCTTCTTGGATAAGCCCCTCCCTTCCCTTACCACCATGTAAAACCAAAACGATGGAGCACGATTCCTCACCCTGGGTGCCGAGATCGAGGCCGGGACGGGAGCCCATCTTCCTTCTTCCTTCTTCTTACTCATTCGATCCTCGAGGTGATTCTAAACTTCCTTGATTCCTTTAGCCCAGAGCAAGGATTTGTCGGACAGATAGAAATCATGGAAAGTTTTGTATTCAGAATAAAAACATTGTGCTGGATCAGGCATTCATTCATTAGTCAGCAACGATCTAATTTATTAGACCAGAAGAACAAAAAGGAAATTTCCCCCGCCACCAAAAAGTAGAGAAGTCCTGTTTTTTTGGGTAGGTTTATGAGATCCAGGACTCGTCGTCCTCCATGAGCTCTGATTTGCTAGGTTCCGAGATTAGCTCGCACCATCTAATATGTGAACGTGAAACTAGAATATTGTTTATTTCTAAGCCTGCACTTATTGTCGTAATATGATGGTTCATTAGCATCTATCGTTGTTTCAGTCCGTAACTCCTGGCTGCTACTTTTTGCCGGGAATTGCTCTTGTTGCTTGTCTATTGTCGCTGTGATTGAATCTCTTCTTGCTCGACTCTTTTAAAATTGTCTTCACCGCTTGTTTCATCCTGATCCTTTGCACCTCATTCATGGTCTTTTTGCGATAACTTTAGATTACCTTCTTGCAAATTTGTCAAAAGCCTTGGCATTCTCTGGGTGCTTTCCCAATCTGCGATGCAATGTTGAGTCAGTGCTTTTATAATTTGTGGTCTCCGTGTCCTTGCTCTTGAGCAACTTTCAGGTATGGGGAGATTGTTGATGTTAACCTTGTTAGAGATAAGAGTACTGGGAAATCCAAAGGTTTTGCCTTCTTAGCATATGAAGATCAAAGGAGTACAATTCTTGCTGTAGGTAAGTTGATCCGAATTTATTGCTGCTATGGATATGTTCTCTTGTTTGATATCTTGCAGGCTGTATTGATTAAAAGCAATCTTACATCAATCTTCTTTTCAGATAACTTAAATGGGGCCAAGCTTCTTGGTCGAATTGTAAGGGTTGATCATGTCAGTAACTACAAGAAAAAGGAAGAAGAAGATGAGGAGAAAGAGCAACAAAAGAGGGAGGCACGGGGTGTATGTCGTGCTTACCAAAGAGGTGAATGCCATCGAGGAGCTTCATGCAAATTTTCTCATGATGAGCAGGTATTTGATGAGATAGTCATGACTTGTTCAAATTTTAGCGTGTCCATATCATTGATATAGTAAATTAGTTTGCATTTATGGGATTTTGCTTCTTTTTTTGGCATTATAAGATGCCTGACACTATGATATTACTAGTAAACTATCTGGCTTGAATGAATAATAGCATGGTTCTGTATGTGTTTGTATAAAGTATGTAATCATGCAAGATCTTTACAAATTTTTGGTTAGCTGTATGAGATTGTTAATATAAAATGGCTGATTCTATGAAACAGCCTAACTATTTAAGTTTTACTTGAGGTGGGCAATGTAAATGATGTGCAAACAATTTACACTTGATAGCTTAATCATGTGCATCTTGGCCTTAGAAGTACTTCAAAACTTAAGGATTGCAAGCAAGTCATTTGGCACTAAGTTTCCTGACACCAAGCAGACATTGTGTGGCATCTAGTATTGAACATACCAGGCAAGTTGAATTTCTTTCATGAATGAGTCTTCACATCTTTATGCTTTGCTTGTTCTTAAGATGTATGTATGTGAGTGCGAGTTGGAATGCACTGTTTCATACTAGTATTATTCTCTTGTAATTATTATATGCTTCACTGTTTAGATATATTTTTCAAAGTGTCCCAAGTTCTGTTTTTCCTTCCCAATGGCATTTAAGATACCGGTTAGGAATCACAATTTTTAGGGGCTAGGTTAGGTTTAAATGATTAGGCCATGTTTCTACTTAGTTCATGTGTCAACTTTTGGGAGACCTGATTGAATGAGAATATCAATCAACTGGATTGATTTATCTAGGTATGCTGTGTTAAATCTTGGCTTGACCAGGGGTTTGGGGTTCAGGACTATTGGGGGAGGACTCCTCTTTGTTTGCTGAGATTTTGGTGAAGATATTGATTTGTATTGTATCTGTCACTGACTGATCTGATATAAGTGAAATATCCACTGTTCTTATATTTTTGGCAGATACGGGCCCATAAATTCCAATATATCAGCCAATATGAGATTCATATATGAGATGATATCATTTAATCTTTTCTTAACCTGTGATATAGTGCTTATTATTTGAAACATTTAATTATGACCATTGCTTTGTGCATAAGAGACGGGTGATGGGCCATAGATGGTGGTTGTTGGAGCAATGGTAGGTGGCGTAGTAGGATGCTGGGGTAAGTCCTGACAGGAAAAGGGGAAAGGTAAATAGGAGAGAGAGGAAGAAGAGCAAAGAAGGATATGAGGAAATGGTGGAAGGTCTTCTTTGCAAGGAAGAATATGGTGGAGAGCTAATGATCAGTGGAGGAGCAGCCATGGTGGTGGATAGATGGGTAGGGTAGGAACTAGGAGTGGAAGTTGGAGGAGGCGCAGAGAAAGGGGATCCCATGATTTTGGGATTTTTATCTAAATTAGATCCTTTGATAAACTTATAATGGCAATAATCTTTTGCAGTTCCATATCAGTGGATTTATTGGTATTTTAGTATTATATGAAAACTGAAAGCTCAGGATATCTCCGCCAGTTTGGATTCTTACTAGGCACCATTATGGCTGAGATAAGCAGTTCTTGGTCTGTGTCGGTATTGGTCCCATACTGAGAGCCAAAATCTCAGCCTTTAGAAACTTTGCCGCTTACCAATGTCTTCTACCAAGCAGTAACTATTGAAAAAATGTGACTAGTTTCCTTCTTGGTTATAATTTTGTTATATTAGTTACTACACAATCTTGAAGGGGATGTGGCACCAGATTATTGAAATATATTGAACTGCATTGGGTGTTCTTTTCCTTTTCTTTTTTCAGTCCGATTGTGTTAATTTATTTTTTGATCATCAGAGATGCTTACATTTGTTTGTCTTATAAATCTCAGAGATGCGCAGACTCAGCTTGGGGTCCCAAGGAGAGCAATTCGAGATGGGATAACAAGAGGTATGCGGATCATCCGAAGAGCCAGAAAACTTTCTTCCAATGTGCCCCAGACCAGACTCGGCAGGGTAGGATAATAGAGGGCCGGTCAAAGTCTAAATCAACAGATAAAGATGGCCACCACTCTTTGAGATCAGATACCTTTGAAGAGTACAGTCATGACCAGTGAGAACGAAGTGACTTGATGCTGAAAAATCAGGAAAGATGGGGAAGTGGGAAATTTGGAGAGAGACTGAGGGATGAAAGAAAATCAGAAGATGATATCACAATGCAAAGATGGGACAGGCACATCGAAAGGTCCAAATTAGAACCAAATCAAGAAGATGATCCATATAGACGAGGAAGTGGCAGATGGCCGAGGCCTGACAGAGATTCATCCACCCATTATTACACAAGGGAAGAAGAAGAAGAATATTGTAGGAGATCACATAGATAGAACATCTTTTGATGGTTTGTTGGGAGTTCATCTACGTTCTGCTTCTCAAGATTTCCAGTAATTGTTCTTTTTTGCATTTTGATCTTTTTTGACATATAAAACTTTGATATTCTATTTTAATTTATTTCCTCATATTGTATATGGATTTCACTGGACTTTGTTATAACGAGGATTAGATGATTGTGTATCAATTAATCATAACACCAGGTTTGATTTGAGGAGCCATCCAAGTTGTTCATGACTCACTTTATCTCCAAACGAACTGTAAGTGGTTATTTTCATTGATGATCTTCTAAAGTTTACTCAAGTTTATTTGAACTCTGTTAGTCTATCTGAAGATTTGAAAGGGTCTATGAACCACATCAACCTCTCCAAGCAAGCTATTTTCTGAAGAATTATTACATCAACCAATTCACGCTGTCGGGATTGTAGGCAAAAGACAAATTGTATTTTTCAGTTATCCTGTTGCTGTCATAAAGAAGTATAGAATATGCCGTCTGAAGTCTTCTCTGTCCATTTTGACTGTAACCTTTCTTGGCCATGGATTTTAGATCATACTGATAGCTTGTTTGGTTATATATGCACTCCCAACACGAAAATTATTAACAGATAACCTGTCAAAGATTTGATCTAACCATGTGCAGCTTGTTACCCTTTTATAGTACGCTTAATCTTTGGATGTGAAATTACTTGTGATGTAATCCATGGATGAGGTTTGAGTTCTTGCAGATATTATTGGATTTCACCGTGTTCATGCCTCTGGTATAGAGTAGGACCCCATATTATTGTGCGTGGGCTGCTTTTTGAAGCTTGTTTGTCAGTGATGTGCCGATGTTTGTCACTGTTGTCCAAAATAGTGGGATGTGCTTTCTAGTTTCTAATATAGCTCGCCAGCAAGTACGTCTCGTCTGTTTATTTATAGGTTGATTATATGTGGAGTTTCCATATGGGAAGAGAAATGAGGTGTCTTTGTATCTCTCAAGGCTCAACAACTTAGATCAAACTGCCGTATTCTGGATTGGGGCCGGGGTGTTCGATATTTCAACGGCCTCGGTCGGTCTTTCAACATTCCCGCCCGCCGAGTGTGGAAAGGCTCCTGGCCCCGGGGAACGCGGACTTCTGGTTGAGGAGTTGCAGCCGGCTCAAAAGGTCTCCGCTGGCTGATTGGGATCAGGACCAGCTGATGCCTGATGGCGTTGGTGTTTAGATCGGAAGTCAGGAGTCAGGACGGCACTATCTAATGATGAGGACCGGTTCGAATGTTGGGAGTCTGTTCTGTGAGTAGGTTCACGAAGGTCAATGAGAGTTGCAGCATTAGTGGCGCACTGTCTGATTTCGACAGCAGCGAAATATGGCAAGTTGTTTGAAATTGGATCGGCACAATGAAGAAAAGAACAGAGGTTGGCCATTAAAAAAATTAGTTTAGAGCTGTTGGGATATACCGACGGACGATCCCGACGGACGACTCCGACCGACGACTCTGACGGATGAGTCCGACCGACGACTCCGACGGACGACCCCGACGGACGACTCCGATCGACGATTCTGACGGACTCCGACGGACGACCTCGACGGACGACCCCGACCGACGACTCCGACGGATGAGTCCGACGGACGACCCCGACGGACGACTCCGACGGACGACCCCGACCGACCCCGCTCGTGCCGACTTATAATCGGACCGACCGACCGACCGACCGATCGACCGACCGACCGACCGATCGGCCGACCGGCCGACTGGCCGACCGACCGACCGACCGACTGACCGACCGACCGACCGACTGGCCGACCGACCGATCGATCGAACGCCATCACCGACCGATTAACGGTCCTTTACCGACGGAGGATATGTCGGTCGGACAGACCTTTTCCACTCTCCCGACCGACTGAACCAGGAAGTCTGATGGCCGACTCTCGCAACATGCCCGGCTGACCATCGGAGGGGCCCGAATCTCCATCCGGCGCCACACAGCTGGCCACCGACCTAGGGTCGGTCGACTCCTCCGATCGTCGTACAGCCGCCAGAGCCTGTCAGCCCTGACAGCGACATGCGGCACTGCCACCTAAGGGCATTATCTCGCCAAGGGCATTGTCAACCCTAGCGATTTGACAGCCCCACGGCGATGTGATACTTTCACGACGACTCTGACAGTCTACAGTGAGTTGACAATTCCTCAATTGTCCGCGTCATTAATGACGGCGCCATACCACGCTCCACTATAAATATCGGGGAAGGCAACAGTGCAGGGGATCTCCACATCTCCACATCTCCACTTCTCCACTTCGAAACCACAGGCTCGCTCCTCTCTCTCTCTCTCGATTGAGCTCTCTGTCTTTATTTCACTGTTGCCCAGTCACCTCTCTGACTTGACCGTCGGAGGGTCCCCCGCCGGAGCCGCCTCCGGTCAGTGCGGACTTTTCTTTTTGCAGGCGCTCGTTTCTCGGCGATCAGGCGACGAGGGGATTGGCCGCAACAGATTGGCGCGCCAGGAAGGGGGGATACGGCACCAAGCCTTCCCAAGCGGAAGATACTGATGACAAAGACAAGAGCCCAACGATCGAGGGTCACCGGGTCGGCGAGATTCTCTTCCCGTCGGGAAGAGGCCTCCCCGCCACCCTCAGCGGTGGAGCCCAGCTCTCCATACCCCGTGGTGACCAAGGAGGCGCAGATCGCGGCCATCGTACGGCAGATGACCGTGCTGACGAATGCAATCAAGAGCCTCCAGCAACAACCGGCGGCCCGTCCGATGCCCTCCAGGAGCAGCCGCCGACGCCCGCGCCGATCCCCGTCGCCTTCGCGCGAGCGCCCGCAACAGCGCTCCCGCAGAGAGGAGGAGGGGCGGCCACGGCGCGATGCCCGACAGTCCCAGCAGCTCTCTCCTTTCCTGCTGGAGCGGGCGAGGAAGGAGAAGCGACCGCGAACGCCGTCCACCTCTCTCTCGGACTCTTCTGGAGACTCCACTCCTGGGGTCTCCCAGCACCGACGGACAGACGACTACGAACGCAGGTTCGAGAAAATCGACCGTCGGCTCGCACAGCTGCAGGTGGACGGGCAGAAGTCTTCAAACGACGTCGACTTCCAGACCGCCCAACCTCTCTCCCGACTCATCCTCGACGAACCGATCCCCAGTCGGTTCAAGATGCCGCACGTGGAGTCTTACGACGGCTCCACCGACCCAATCGACCATCTGGAAAGCTACAAAGCTCTCATGACGATTCAAGGGGCAACCGACGCTCTCCTTTGCATCGGCTTCCCCGCCACGCTCCGCAAAGCTGTCAGGGCCTGGTACTCCGATCTTCGATCGGGAAGTATCCACTCCTTCGGGCAGCTCGAGCATTCCATCGTGGTCCATTTCAGCACCAGTCGGAAGCCACCACGAACCTCGGACAGTCTTTTCTCTCTCAAGCAGAGAGAAAATGAGACTCTACGACACTTCGTGATGCGATTCAACGCGGCCACGCTTGAGGTCCGGGACCTCAATGGAGACATGACCATCTCGGCCATGAAATGGGGGCTAAGGACATCCCGATTCACCTACTCCCTGGACAAAACCCTTCCCCGAACATACGTCGAACTGCTGGAGCGCGCGTACAAGTACATGCGCGCGGACGAAGGAGCTTCCGACCGGCGCCTGACTTAAGGCACGGGCCGAAAAGAAAAATGGAAGAAAGGTCGGGCCCATGCTGAACCCAGCAGGCCCTCCACCGATAGATGGGTCTTGCCCCGACAATGGAGTCCGAGACCGACACATCGCAGGTATGACTCCTACACCCCTCT
The DNA here is from genome assembly GCF_000442705.2 of Elaeis guineensis. Taxonomy (NCBI): domain Eukaryota; kingdom Viridiplantae; phylum Streptophyta; class Magnoliopsida; order Arecales; family Arecaceae; genus Elaeis; species Elaeis guineensis. The sequence goes on along the minus strand of NC_025997.2, from coordinate 132,794,682 downwards.
CCCCGCTCCTCGTGCGCAGATCCTGATAGAGATCGAAGGAGCGGAGAATCTACGACGACCTCGGCCTCTGAAGGCAAAAGGCCCCGACCAACACGGTCGATCGCCGAATCAACGGCTCGATCATCGATCGCCGAACCGACGGCCTCGGCCTCTGAAGGCAAAAGGCCCCGACCAACATGACTCGATCATCGATCGTCGAACCGACGGCCTCGACCTCTGAAGGCAAAAGGCTCCAACCAACACGGCCGATCGTCGATCGCCGAATCAACGGCTCAATCACCGATCGCCGAAATCGACGGCCTCAGCCTTTGAAGGCAAAAGACCCCGACCAAAATGACTAGATCATCGATCGTCGAACCGATGGCCTCGGCCTCTGAAGGCAAAAGGCTCCGACCAACACGGTCGATCATCGATCACCGAATCAACGGCTCGATCACCGATCGCCGAAATCGACGGCCTCGGCCTCTGAAGGCAAAAGGCCCCGACCAACACGGCCGATCGTCGATCGCCGAATCAACGGCTCGATCACCGATCGCCGAAATCGACGGCCTCAGCCTCTAAAGGCAAAAGGCCCCGACCAACATGGCTCGATTGCCGATCACCGAATCTATGACTCCATCGTCGGCCTGATCGACGAATCGCCGAACCAATTGCTCAATCTACGTCTCGATCGTCGAGGACATATCGAATTCTACGACGGAGATCGAAGGAGCGGAATATCTACGACGGCCCCCACCTCTGAAGGCAAAGGGCTTCGACTAATGCGGCTGGCTAACTTGCCGACTTAGCTTCGACTAAGAAAGGCAAAACGCTAAGACGACCGCAGTCGTATTCGCGACATATCGACCTGGTCACGACCGATCGAAGGATATTCGGCTTGCCACCGTTTATCATACATCCCGACGCATACGTCCGACCAAGGGCTGGACAATAGATATTCGACTTGCCATCGTTATCCTATCCGAACACGTCGGATGCTACTCGACTATCAGATTCTGCGGAATGATCGTGTCGATGAGCAACGTTCGGAGGTTGGCCGACCTCCGACCCGACGTGCATGCTCGACCTACAGTCGGGACGACCGATATTGGATCGTTCGTTGATGTGATCGCCAGAGTCGGGGCAAGAAAAGACGAAAAACCACTCCTTTCGTCCGAAGCCGTTGCCCACATGTTCACGCGAGCCAACACGACATCGGGCTCAGGAGTGGGGGGGGCAACTGTTGGGATATACCGACGGACGACCCCGACGGACGATCCCGACGGACGACTCCGACCGACGACTCTGACGGATGAGCCCGACCGACGACTCCGACGGATGACCCCGACGGACGACTCCGACCGACGACTCTGACGGATGAGTCCGACCGACGACTCCGACGGACGACCCCGATGGATGACCCCGACGGACGACTCCGACCGACGACTCTGACGGATGGGTCCGACGGACGACTCCGACCGACGACCCCGACGGACGACTCCGACCGACGACCCCGACGGACGACTCCGACGGACGACCCCGACTGACCCCGCTCGTGCCGACTTATAATCGGACCGACCGACCGACCGACTGACCGACCGACCGACCGACCGGCCGGCTGGCCGACCGACCGACTGGCCGACCGACCGACCGACTGGCCGACCGACCGATCGACCAAACGCCATCACCGATCGATTAACGGCCCTTTACCGACGGAGGATATGTCGGTCGGACAGACCTTTTCCACTCTCCCGACCGACTGAACCAGGAAGTCTGATGGCCGACTCTCGCAATATGCCCGGCTGACCATCGGAGGGGCCCGAATCTCCATCCGGTGCCACACAGCTGGCCACCGACCTAGGGTCGGTCGAATCCTCCGATCGCCGTACGGCCGCCAGAGCCTGTCAGCCCTGACAGCGACATGCGGCACTGCCACCTAAGGGCATTATCCCATCGAGGGCATTGTCAACCCTAGCGATTTGACAGCCCCACGGCGATGTGATACTTTCACGGCGACTCTGACAGTCTACAGTGAGTTGACAATTACTCAATTATCCGCGTCATTAATGACGACGCCATACCACGCTCCACTATAAATATCGGGGAAGGCAACAGTGCAGGAGATCTCCACATCTCCACTTCTCCACTTCTCCACTTCGAAACCACAGGCTCGCTCCTCTCTCTCTCTCTCTCGATTGAGCTCTCTGTCTTCATTTCACTGTTGCCCAGTCACCTCTCTGACTTGACCGTCGGAGGGTCCCCCGCCGGAGCCGCCTCCGGTCAGTGCGGACTTTTCTTTTTGCAGGCGCTCGTTTCCCGACGATCAGGCGACGAGGGGATTGGCCGCAACAGATTGGCGCACCAGGAAAGGGGGACACGGCACCAAACCTTCCCAAGCGGAAGATACTGATGACAAAGACAAGAGCCCAACGATCGAGGGTCACCGGGTCGGTGAGACGCTCTTTCTGCCGGGAAGAGGCCTCCCTGCCACTCTCAGCGGCGGAGCCCAGCTCTCCACACCCCGCGGTGACCACGGAGGCGCAGATCGCGGCCATCATACGGCAGATGACCGTGCTGACGGATGCGGTCAAGGGCCTCCAGAAACAACCGACGGCCCGTCCGATGCCCTCCAGGAGCAGCCGCCGACGCCCGCGCCGATCCCCGTCGCCTCCGCACGAGCGCCCGCAACAGCGCTCCCGCGGAGAGGAGGAGGGGTGGCCACGGCGCGATGCCCGACAGTCCCAGCAGCTCTCTCCTTCCCTGCTGGAGCGGGCGAGGAAGGAGAAGCGACCGCGAACGCCGTCCGCCTCTCTCTTGGACTCTTCTGGAGACTCCACTCCTGGGGTCTCCCAGCACCGACGGACAGACGACTACGAACGTAGGTTCGAGAAAATCGATCGTCGGCTCGCACAGCTGCAGGTGGACGGGCAGAAGTCTTCAAACGACGTCGACTTTCAGACTGCCCAACCTCTCTCCCGACTCATCCTCGACGAACCGATCCCCAGTCGGTTCAAGATGCCGCACGTGGAGTCTTACGACGGCTCCACCGACCCAATCGACCATCTGGAAAGCTACAAAGCTCTCATGACGATTCAAGGGGCAACCGATGCTCTCTTTTGCATCGGCTTCCCCGTCACGCTCCGCAAAGCTGCCAGGGCCTGGTACTCCGGTCTTCGATCGGGAAGTATCCACTCCTTCAGGCAGCTCGAGCGTTCCTTCGTGGTCCATTTCAGCACCAGTCGGAAGCCACCATGAACCTCGGACAGTCTTTTCTCCCTCAAGCAGAGAGAAAATGAGACTCTACGACACTTCGTGATGCGATTCAACGTGGCCACGCTTGAGGTCTGGGACCTCAATGGAGACATGGCCATCTCGGCTATGAAACGGGGGCTAAGGACATCCCGATTCATCTACTCCCTGGACAAAACCCTCCCCCGAACATACGCCGAACTGCTGGAGCGCGCGTACAAGTACATGCACGCGGACGAAGGAGCTTCCGACCGGCGCCTGACTTAAGGCACGGGCCGAAAAGAAAAATGGAAGAAAGGTCGGGCCCATGCTGAACCCAGCAGGCCCTCCACCGATAGATGGGTCTTGCCCCGACAATGGAGTCCGAGACCGACGCATCGCAGGTATGACTCCTACACCCCTCTCCCCGCTCCTCGTGCGCAGATCCTGATAGAGATCGAAGGAGCGGAGAATCTACGACGACCTCGGCCTCTGAAGGCAAAAGACCCCAACCAACACGGCCGATCGTCGATCGACGAATCAACGGCTCGATCACCGATCGCCGAACCGACGGCCTCGGCCTCTGAAGGCAAAAGGCCCCGACCAACATGACTTGATCATCGATCGTCGAACCGACGGCCTCGGCCTCTGAAGGTAAAAGGCCCCAACCAACACGACCGATCGTCGATCGCCGAATCAACGGCTCGATCATCGATCGCCGAAATCGACGGCCTCAGCCTTTGAAGGCAAAAGGCCCCGACCAACATGACTCGATCATCGATCGTTGAACCGACGGCCTCAGCCTCTGAAGGCAAAAAGCCCCGACCAACACGGTCGATCGTCGATCGCCGAATCAACGGCTCGATCATCGATCGCCGAAATCGACGGCCTCGACCTCTGAAGGCAAAAGGCCCCGACCAACACGGCCGATCGTCGATCGCCGAATCAACGGCTCGATCATCGATCGCCGAAATCGACGGCCTCGGCCTCTAAAGGCAAAAGGCCCCGACCAACATGGCTCGATTGCCGATCGCCGAATCTATGACTCCGTCGTCGGCCTGATCGACGAATCGCCAAACCAATTGCTCAATCTACGTCTCGATCGTCAAGGACATATCGGATTCTACAACGGAGATCGAAGGAGCGGAATATCTACGACGGCCCCCACCTCTGAAGGCAAAGGGCTTCGACTAATGCGGCTGGCTAACTTGCCGACTTAGCTTCGACTAAGAAAGGCAAAACGCCAAGACGACCGCAGTCGTATTCGCGACATACCGATCTGGTCACGACCGATCGAAGGATATTCGGCTTGCCACCATTTATCATACATCCCGACGCATACGTCCGACCAAGGGCCGGACAATGGATATTCGACTTGCCATCGTTATCCTATCCGAATACGTCGGATGCTACTCGACTATCAGATTCTGCGGAATGATCGTGTCGACGAGCAACGTTCGGAGGTTGGCCGATCTCCGACCCGACGTGCATGCTCGACCTACAGTCGGGACGACCGATATTGGATCGTTCGTTGATGTGATCGCCAGAGTCGGGGCAAGAAAAGATGGAAAACCACTCCTTTCGTCCGAAGCCGTTGCCCACATGTTCACGCGAGCCAACACGACATCGAGCTCAGGAGTGGGGGGGCAACTGTTGGGATATACCGACGGACGACCCCGACGGACGACCCCGACGGACGACTCCGACCGACGACTCTGACGGATGAGCCCGACCGACGACTCCGACGGACGACCCCGACGGATGACCCCGACGGACGATCCCGACGGACGACTCCGACCGACGACTCTGACGGATGAGTCCGACCGACGACTCCGACGGACGACCCCGACGGACGACCCCGACCGACGACTCCGACGGATGAGTCCGACGGACGACTCCGACCGACGACCCCGACGAACGACTCCGACCGACGACCCCGACGGACGACTCCGACTGACGACCCCGACCGACCCCGCTCGTGTCGACTTATAATCGGACCGACCGACCGACCGACCGACCGACTGGTCGACCGACCGACCGACCGACCGACCGACCGACCGACCGATCGATCGAACGCCATCACCGATCGATTAACGGCCCTTTACCGACGGAGGATATGTCGGTCGGACAGACCTTTTCCACTCTCCCGACCGACTGAACCAGGAAGTCTGATGGCCGACTCTCGCAATATGCCCGGCTGACCATCGGAGGGGCCCGAATCTCCATCCGGTGCCACACAGCTGGCCACCGACCTAGGGTCGGTCGAATCCTCCGATCGCCGTACAGCCGCCAGAGCCTGTCAGCCCTGACAGCGACATGCGGCACTGCCACCTAAGGGCATTATCCCATCGAGGGCATTGTCAACCCTAGCGATTTGACAGCCCCACGGCGATGTGATACTTTCACGGCGACTCTGACAGTCTACAGTGAGTTGACAATTACTCAATTATCCGCGTCATTAATGACGACGCCATACCACGCTCCACTATAAATATCGGGGAAGGCAACAGTACAGGAGATCTCCACATCTCCACTTCTCCACTTCTCCACTTCGAAACCACAGGCTCGCTCCTCTCTCTCTCTCTCTCGATTGAGCTCTCTGTCTTCATTTCACTGTTGCCCAGTCACCTCTCTGACTTGACCGTCGGAGGGTCCCCCGCCGGAGCCGCCTCCGGTCAGTGCGGACTTTTCTTTTTGCAGGCGCTCGTTTCCCGACGATCAGGCGACGAGGGGATTGGCCGCAACAGATTGGCGCACCAGGAAAGGGGGACACGGCACCAAACCTTCCCAAGCGGAAGATACTGATGACAAAGACAAGAGCCCAACGATCGAGGGTCACCGGGTCGGTGAGACGCTCTTTCTGCCGGGAAGAGGCCTCCCTGCCACTCTCAGCGGCGGAGCCCAGCTCTCCACACCCCGCGGTGACCACGGAGGCGCAGATCGCGGCCATCATACGGCAGATGACCGTGCTGACGGATGCGGTCAAGGGCCTCCAGAAACAACCGACGGCCCGTCCGATGCCCTCCAGGAGCAGCCGCCGACGCCCGCGCCGATCTCCGTCGCCTCCGCACGAGCGCCCGCAACAGCGCTCCCGCGGAGAGGAGGAGGGGTGGCCACGGCGCGATGCCCGACAGTCCCAGCAGCTCTCTCCTTCCCTGCTGGAGCGGGCGAGGAAGGAGAAGCGACCGCGAACGCCGTCCGCCTCTCTCTTGGACTCTTCTGGAGACTCCACTCCTGGGGTCTCCCAGCACCGACGGACAGACGACTACGAACGTAGGTTCGAGAAAATCGATCGTCGGCTCGCACAGCTGCAGGTGGACGGGCAGAAGTCTTCAAACGACGTCGACTTTCAGACTGCCCAACCTCTCTCCCGACTCATCCTCGACGAACCGATCCCCAGTCGGTTCAAGATGCCGCACGTGGAGTCTTACGACGGCTCCACCGACCCAATCGACCATCTGGAAAGCTACAAAGCTCTCATGACGATTCAAGGGGCAACCGATGCTCTCTTTTGCATCGGCTTCCCCGTCACGCTCCGCAAAGCTGCCAGGGCCTGGTACTCCGGTCTTCGATCGGGAAGTATCCACTCCTTCAGGCAGCTCGAGCGTTCCTTCGTGGTCCATTTCAGCACCAGTCGGAAGCCACCATGAACCTCGGACAGTCTTTTCTCCCTCAAGCAGAGAAAATGAGACTCTACGACACTTCGTGATGCGATTCAACGTGGCCACGCTTGAGGTCTGGGACCTCAATGGAGACATGGCCATCTCGGCTATGAAACGGGGGCTAAGGACATCCCGATTCATCTACTCCCTGGACAAAACCCTCCCCCGAACATACGCCGAACTGCTGGAGCGCGCGTACAAGTACATGCACGCGGACGAAGGAGCTTCCGACCGGCGCCTGACTTAAGGCACGGGCCGAAAAGAAAAATGGAAGAAAGGTCGGGCCCATGCTGAACCCAGCAGGCCCTCCACCGATAGATGGGTCTTGCCCCGACAATGGAGTCCGAGACCGACGCATCGCAGGTATGACTCCTACACCCCTCTCCCCGCTCCTCGTGCGCAGATCCTGATAGAGATCGAAGGAGCGGAGAATCTACGACGACCTCGGCCTCTGAAGGCAAAAGACCCCAACCAACACGGCCGATCGTCGATCGACGAATCAACGGCTCGATCACCGATCGCCGAACCGACGGCCTCGGCCTCTGAAGGCAAAAGGCCCCGACCAACATGACTTGATCATCGATCGTCGAACCGACGGCCTCGGCCTCTGAAGGTAAAAGGCCCCAACCAACACGACCGATCGTCGATCGCCGAATCAACGGCTCGATCATCGATCGCCGAAATCGACGGCCTCAGCCTTTGAAGGCAAAAGGCCCCGACCAACATGACTCGATCATCGATCGTTGAACCGACGGCCTCAGCCTCTGAAGGCAAAAAGCCCCGACCAACACGGTCGATCGTCGATCGCCGAATCAACGGCTCGATCATCGATCGCCGAAATCGACGGCCTCGACCTCTGAAGGCAAAAGGCCCCGACCAACACGGCCGATCGTCGATCGCCGAATCAACGGCTCGATCATCGATCGCCGAAATCGACGGCCTCGGCCTCTAAAGGCAAAAGGCCCCGACCAACATGGCTCGATTGCCGATCGCCGAATCTATGACTCCGTCGTCGGCCTGATCGACGAATCGCCAAACCAATTGCTCAATCTACGTCTCGATCGTCAAGGACATATCGGATTCTACAACGGAGATCGAAGGAGCGGAATATCTATGACGGCCCCCACCTCTGAAGGCAAAGGGCTTCGACTAATGCGGCTGGCTAACTTGCCGACTTAGCTTCGACTAAGAAAGGCAAAACGCCAAGACGACCGCAGTCGTATTCGCGACATACCGATCTGGTCACGACCGATCGAAGGATATTCGGCTTGCCACCATTTATCATACATCCCGACGCATACGTCCGACCAAGGGCCGGACAATGGATATTCGACTTGCCATCGTTATCCTATCCGAATACGTCGGATGCTACTCGACTATCAGATTCTGCGGAATGATCGTGTCGACGAGCAACGTTCGGAGGTTGGCCGATCTCCGACCCGACGTGCATGCTCGACCTACAGTCGGGACGACCGATATTGGATCGTTCGTTGATGTGATCGCCAGAGTCGGGGCAAGAAAAGATGGAAAACCACTCCTTTCGTCCGAAGCCGTTGCCCACATGTTCACGCGAGCCAACACGACATCGAGCTCAGGAGTGGGGGGGCAACTGTTGGGATATACCGACGGACGACCCCGACGGACGACCCCGACGGACGACTCCGACCGACGACTCTGACGGATGAGCCCGACCGACGACTCCGACGGACGACCCCGACGGATGACCCCGACGGACGATCCCGACGGACGACTCCGACCGACGACTCTGACGGATGAGTCCGACCGACGACTCCGACGGACGACCCCGACGGACGACCCCGACCGACGACTCCGACGGATGAGTCCGACGGACGACTCCGACCGACGACCCCGACGAACGACTCCGACCGACGACCCCGACGGACGACTCCGACTGACGACCCCGACCGACCCCGCTCGTGTCGACTTATAATCGGACCGACCGACCGACCGACCGACCGACTGGTCGACCGACCGACCGACCGACCGACTGACCGACCGACCGATCGATCGAACGCCATCACCGATCGATTAACGGCCCTTTACCGACGGAGGATATGTCGGTCGAACAGATCTTTTCCACTCTCCCGACCGACTGAACCAGGAAGTCTGATGGCCGACTCTCGCAACATGCCTGGCTGACCATCGGAGGGGCCCGAATCTCCACCCGGTGCCACACAGCTGGCCACCGACCTAGGGTCGGTCGACTCCTCCGATCATCGTACAGCCGCCAGAGCCTGTCAGCCCTGACAGCGACATGCGGCACTGCCACCTAAGGGCATTATCCCGTCGAGGGCATTGTCAACCCTAGCGATTTGACAGCCCCACGGCGATGTGATACTTTCACGACGACTCTGACAGTCTATAGTGAGTTGACAATTTCTCAATTGTCCGCGTCATTAATGACGGCGCCATACCACGCTCCACTATAAATATCGGGGAAGGCAACAGTGCAGGGGATCTCCACATCTCCACATCTCCACTTCTCCACTTCGAAACCACAGGCTCGCTCCTCTCTCTCTCTCTCTCGATTGAGCTCTCTGTCTTCATTTCACTGTTGCCCAGTCACCTCTCTGACTTGACCGTCGGAGGGTCCCCCGTTGGAGCTGCCTCCGGTCAGTGCGGACTTTCCTTTTTGCAGGCGCTCGTTTCCCGGCGATCAGGCGATGAGAGAATTGGCCGCAACAGATTGGCGCGCCAGGAAGGGGGGACACGGCACCAAGCCTTCCCAAGCGAAAGATACTGATGACAAAGACAAGAGCCCAACGATCGAGGGTCACCGGGTCGGCGAGACGCTCTTCCCGCCGGGAAGAGGCCTCCCCGCCACCCTCAGCGGCGGAGCCCAGCTCTCCACACCCCGCGGTGACCACGGAGGTGCAGATCGCGGCCATCGTACGGCAGATGACCGTGCTGACGGATGCGGTCAAGGGCCTCCAGCAACAACCGACGGCCCGTCCGATGCCCTCCAGGAGCAGCCGCCGACGCCCGCGTCGATCCCCGTCGCCTCCGCGCGAGCGCCCGCAACAGCACTCCCGTGGAGAGGAGGAGGGGCGGCCACGGCGCGATGCCCGACAGTCCCAGCAGCTCTCTCCTTCCCTGCTGGAGCGGGCGAGGAAGGAGAAGCGACCGCGAACGCCGTCCGCCTCTCTCTCGGACTCTTTTAGAGACTCCACTCCTGGGGTCTCCCAGCACCGACGGACAGACGACTACGAACGTAGGTTCGAGAAAATCGACCGTCGGCTCGCGCAGCTGTAGGTGGACGGACAGAAGTCTTCAAACGACGTCGACTTTCAGACCGCCCAACCTCTCTCCCGACTCATCCTCGACGAACCGATCCCTAGTCGGTTCAAGATGCCGCACGTGGAGTCTTACGACGGCTCCACCGACCCAATCGACCATCTGAAAAGCTACAAAGCTCTCATGACGATTCAAGGGGCAACCGACGCTCTCCTTTGCATCGGCTTCCCCGTCACGCTCCGCAAAGCTGCCAGGGCCTGGTACTTCGGTCTTCGATCGGGAAGTATCCACTCCTTCGGGCAGCTCGAGCATTCCTTCGTGGTCCATTTCAGCACCAGTCGGAAGCCGCCACGAACCTCGGACAGTCTTTTCTCCCTCAAGCAGAGAGAAAATGAGACTCTACGACACTTCGTGACGTGATTCAACGCGCCCACGCTTGAGGTCCGGGACCTCAATGGAGACATGGCCATCTCGGCCATGAAACGGGGGCTAAGGACATCCCGATTCACCAACTCCCTGGACAAAACTCTCCCCCGAACATACGCCGAACTGCTGGAGCGCGCGTACAAGTACATGCACGCGGACGAAGGAGCTTCCCACCGGCGCCTGACTTAAGGCACGGGCCGAAAAGAAAAATGGAAGAAAGGTCGGGCCCATGCTGAACCCAGCAGGCCCTCCACCGATAGATGGGTCTTGCCCCGACAATGGAGTCCGAGACCGACGCATCGCAGGTATGACTCATACACCCCTCTCCCCGCTCCTCGTGCGCAGATCCTGATAGAGACCGAAGGAGCGGAGAATCTATGACGACCTCGGCCTCTGAAGGCAAAAGGCCCCGACCAACACGGTCGATCGTCGATCGCCGAATCAACGGCTCGATCACCGATCGCCGAACCGACGGCCTCGGCCTCTGAAGGCAAAAGGCCTCGACCAACATGACTCGATCATCGATCGTCGAACCGACGGCCTCGGCCTCTGAAGGCAAAAGGCCCCGACCAACACGGTCGATCGTCGATCATCGAATCAACGGCTCGATCACCGATCGTCGAAATCGACGGCCTCAGCCTTTGAAAGCAAAAGGCCCCGACCAACATGACTCGATCATCGATCGTCGAATCGACGGCCTCGGCCTCTGAAGGCAAAAGGCCCCGACCAACACGGTCGATCGTCGAATCAACGGCTCGATCATCGATCGCCGAAATCGACGGCCTCGACCTCTGAAGGCAAAAGGCCCCGACCAACACGGCCGATCGTCGATCGCCGAATCAACGGCTCGATCACCGATCGCCGAAATCGACGGCCTCGGCCTCTAAAGGCAAAAGGCCCCGACCAACATGGCTCGATTGCCGATCGCCGAATCTATGACTCCGTCGTCGGCCTGATCGACGAATCACCGAACCAATTGCTCAATCTACGTCTCGATCGTCGAGGACATATCGGATTCTACGACGGAGATCGAAGGAGCGGAATATCTACGACGGCCCCCACCTCTGAAGGCAAAGGGCTTCGACTAATGCGGCTGGCTAACTTGCCGACTTAGCTTCGACTAAGAAAGGCAAAACGCCAAGACGACTGCAATCGTATTCGCGACATACCGATCTGGTCACGATCGATCGAAGGATATTCGGCTTGCCACCGTTTATCATACATCCCGACGCATACGTCCGACCAAGGGCCGGACAATGGATATTCGACTTGCCATCGTTATCCTATCCGAATACGTCGGATGCTACTCGACTTTCAGATTCTGCGGAATGATCGTGTCGACGAGCAACGTTCGGAGGTTGGCCGACCTCCGACCCGACGTGCATGCTCGACCTACAGTCAGGACGACCGATATTGGATCGTTCGTTGATGTGATCGCCAGAGTCGGGGCAAGAAAAGATGGAAAACCACTCCTTTCGTCTGAAGCCGTCGCCCACATGTTCACGCGAGCCAACACGACATCGGGCTCAGGAGTGGGGGGGGCAACTGTTGGGATATACCGACGGACGACCCCGACGGACGACCCCGACGGATGACTCCGACCGACGACTCTGACGGATGAGCCCGATCGACGACTCCGACGGACGACCCCGACGGACGACTCTGATCGACGACTCTGACGGATGAGTCCGACCGACGACTCCGACGGACGACCCCGACGGACGACCCCAACGGACGACTCCGACCGATGACTCTGACGGATGAGTCCGACGGACGACTCCGACCGACGACCCCGACGGACGACTCCGACGGACGACCCCGACGGACGACTCCGACGGACAACCCCGACGGACGACTCCGACGGACGACCCCGACCGACCCTACTCGTGCCGACTTATAATCGGACCGACCGACCGACCGACCGACCGGCCGACTGGCCGACCGACCGACCGACTGGCCGACCGACCGACCGACCGACTGGCCGACCGACCGATCGACCGAACGCCATCACCGACCGATTAACGGCCCTTTACCGACGGAGGATATGTCGGTCGGACAGACCTTTTTCACTCTCCCGACCGACTGAACCAGGAAGTCTGATGGCCGACTCTCGCAACATGCCCGGCTGACCATCGGAGGGGCCCGAATCTCCATCCGACGCCACACAGCTGGCCACCGACCTAGGGTCGGTCGACTCCTCCGATCGCCGTACAGCCATCAGAGCCTGTCAGTCCTGACAGCGACATGCGGCACTGCCACCTAAGGGCATTATCCCGCCGAGGGCATTGTCAACCCTAGCGATTTGACAGCCCCACGGCGATGTGATACTTTCACGGCGACTCTGACAGTCTACAGTGAGTTGACAATTCCTCAATTGTCCGCGTCATTAATGACGGCGCCATACCACGCTCCACTATAAATATCGGGGAAGGCAACAGTGCAGGAGATCTCCACATCTCCACATCTCCACTTCTCCACTTCTCCACTTCGAAACCACAGGCTCGCTCCTCTCTCTCTCTCTCTCGATTGAGCTCTCTGTCTTTATTTCACTGTTGCCCAGTCACCTCTCTGACTTGACCGTCGGAGGGTCCCCCGTCGGAGCCGCCTCCGGTCAGTACGGACTTTCCTTTTTACAGGCGCTCGTTTCCCGACGATCAGGCGACGAGGAGATTGGCCGCAGCAAGAGCCTTGTGCTATGCATGAGATTTTAAAGTTAACTTCTTTTTATTGATCAAAATTAGTATTTCATCGACTGAATCAATCGCATATATTATCATATATTATCAAACATTATAACAATATAAATCTTTTTCAATGAATAATATTTACATTACAATAATATAAACCTCAACCGGATCAACAGATATAATCAGTGGGCTAAATATTTAATCTTTTAGACCTTTATATATAAATACCCAAATCAAAATCCAAACCACCGCCGAAGCTTTCTAGTTCGGACACTCCAAGCCTCCCACGGTTAATTAATAATATATTTATCCTTTTAGACCCTTACATATAAATACCCAACCCAAAACGCAAGCCACCGTCAAAACTTTCCAGTTTGGGCACTCCAAGCCTCCCACCCAATTGAAGCTCTTCAGGACCGAAAAAAACAGAGGGAAAACCGGGTAAGCATACGAAAGATCAACGGAAGGAAAGATCGAAAAATTGAAAGGTAAGACATTTTGATATTTTTTTTGCTTTTCACTTCATTTTCTTCTCATTTCATTCTTCTTTCCTGAGATCTGTGGGGAAGGAGGATATCTGAGGAGGGGGTTTCTTAATTTCAGCTGGGGTGGTGCATTTTTATGCGAGTTGTGATGGTGTGAGTTGGTCCTTTGAGGATTTGAGAGCTTAATCTTGGTAGAAGCATGATCTTTTGTCGGAGCAGGGGTAGTGGAAGTCAAAGGGGAGGTCGGAATGGAGGGGAAATTTGTGTGCGAATGGCAATCGGGGCTTTGGATTTGAGGGCTGGAGATTTTGGGACGGTGGAGAAGGAAGGATGGTAGGGTTCGTCGCAGGGAGAGAGGGAGTGCTTTCGACAGCTCCTTGACTCCATCGTTGCCTGCCTGCTGCTCTGTTTCTGTACCAGCAGCCTCGCCACCGGCACCTTCGACCTCACCGGTGTCACCGTCTGGGAGACATCCTCGTTGTGGTGGGCGATTTTTTTTTTTTTTTTTGCCGAGCGATTTCTTCTCCTTGGCCTTAAAAATTCACGCGTTAAAACGGAGGCTCCATCTTTATTCACATGTCAAATGGAGAAGCGCCAACACGGTTACTCCATTTTATATTATATATATTAGATTAAGAAAAAATAAGGAAGATTGTTTCGGTTGGAAAACGAACCAGAAAGGTTATCCATTGGAAGTTTAAATAGTAATCTTACTATCATCTTTCTTTTTCATATCAAGTTATGTTCCGCTTGAATAATTGAATTGAGAACTAGTCTCTCTGTTTTCTATTGAACCTTCTGATGTTTTCTTTCTAAGGTCCGTATAGAAGTACTATAAATGATTCTAACCCAAATTATATGGGATACATAACCACACTAGTCTGAGTATGTTGCCATCTCATCCTTTATTTTTTTTTTTAGTTTTGGGGTACATAAGAAGGGGCTGAGCCCAAAAGAAAAATTATGCATGCTGATATTCTACTCCATATGCATCGGCTGACAGTATAGTCTGCAGAGCACTTGGAACAGAATCCCCTGCATTCAATTGAAGCTGCTTTCCACTGCATGCAAGGCAACCCAAACGGCTACATGGTTCCACAGCGATGGTTGCGAGAAACTTTGAATAGACCCTGTTGATACAGATTTTTATCTCGAGATCGGATCCGCTGGAGTTGGACGGCGATATCAGGTCGGCAATGGTAAGACCTGCAAGAAAAATCTCTGATCAGAAGTGGTTCCAACGGAAATCCTTCAACGTTCAAGTCAGAAATCCAACAATAAAAGAGAAGGAGTGAGCGTGTTGGGAGAGAAGAGTTTTCATACTTTGGGGATCCCCTGTAAGCCTTTATTTATAGATGGAAACTGAAGAGCTATAAGAGAAAAAAAAAATCAGACGGTTAGCTTTGACTTATCTGGAGAGATATAACCTTTATCTTTTCCTTCTTTGAAGAGATTTTATTTATTATTCTTTCTTATCCGCTCTACTACCAGTGGTCGTTTTAATTTTGAAAGAGGTACGTATTTTGAGGATCCATGAGGGTTAATCTTTTCTTGTGGGCTTCACGTCTTCAGTCAAGACAAAATTACCCCCAACATTAGTACCCCTACTCTCGAGGCTGAGTTAGAATTGAGTCGGACAAAGGGAGTACTTCAGCTTTGCCGAAGACATACTATATCTATAGCTTTCGATGAGGTGAGGGGTCACATCTCCTCGATGTTTGAAACTTTTTAATCGTCAAAGTCTTCATCAGCTCTACTCGCTGAAGAGTGAGGGGTCTACGTTTGTTGCCGA
Source organism: Elaeis guineensis (assembly GCF_000442705.2). Lineage (NCBI taxonomy): Eukaryota > Viridiplantae > Streptophyta > Magnoliopsida > Arecales > Arecaceae > Elaeis > Elaeis guineensis. The sequence continues at coordinate 132,779,168 of NC_025997.2, read as the reverse complement.
AGATAACTAGCTGAGAGTCCTTATAAGTTACCCCCTGCTTCTCAAACTGACGAGATCTCTGCCCATGTAAGTTGGATCGTTGAGCATTGAAGGTCCTTATCTATTAGGCCGATCAGAGATCGTCTCATTTAAAAGCCGATCAATAGGCTTCTTCAGTTGACTTGCCGATCAAAAGTCATCTTTTATTTTTAATACCGATCAAATATCATCTTTTCGATTGACTAAGCCGATCAAAGGCTATCTTTTCGATTATCTAAATCGATCAAAGGCCGTATTTTCAATTGACTAAACCGATCGAAGACCGTCTTTTCGATTGGCTAAGCTGATCAAAGACCATCTTTTCATTTATTGCTGAAGTTGATGGACTAAGGATCCTTATAGGTTATCTCTCGTTTGTTGTCGAGGTCAGTGGGCTAAAGGTCCTTAATGATTATCCCTCTAAAGATCTGCATAGGTTAACCTGCACTTCTTATATGGCTAAGGTCTTCATAGGTGTTAACTTGCTGAAAAGTAGAGTTCGATCTTTGGGGGCCTTCGTAGGTCATCCCCCACTTCTTAGTCGTAGAGGTTCGTTACTGATCTGCACACAAAAAATAAGAGAACTCGTCGGATCAGTTCTGGTTGGGCCTTTCGATTTTTAAATTGAATCGAACTTTAGAAAAAATGATAGATGGTTAGAGCTGTATTACCCTATTTCAATTGGTTTTTCTCTAACTAACTTTCATTGGTTGGCACTTTGGCTTCTAGGAGCTCAGTTTCAGGAGGTTGTCCTTTGGGAGTTCGATTTTTGAGAGCTTACTCTTGGGAGGGTGACCTTTAGAGGTTGATCTTTAGTTTGCATTGAGGCTTGACCTTCTCAGATCGACTTTAGACTTCATCTTGGTGGTGAGCTCTACTTGGTCCTTCATTTCAGCTTTTAGCCTTTTGCTTGATAGTCCAACCTTGATTTACTCAGATTGATCTTCTGATGATCTTAGCCTTCTAGTAATGTTGATCCTTTGAGGCTAGTTTTTTAGAGGTCATAGGCTTCATCTTGATCCTCACCTCATCTTTGTGGCCTTGGTTCGATCTCTATTTCAACTTAAGTGCTTGAAAATTTGTTGCTCAAAGAGAACGATACAGAATAGATAGGGTCTGAAAGCCTTTTATTATGAGAGTTGGAAGCTCTATTTGAGAGCTTTTGGATTTTGCTTGACTCCTTTCTGTTATTTATCTTAGTTTGAACTGGAGCTTTGTCTCAATTTGGGCTTATTTTTGCTTCAGATTAGCCTGATTTTGGACTTTGGATTAGCTTGGATCTGACTTCGATTTGGATCGGCCTGAATCTGAGCTCTGATCAACCTAGATCTGGCTTTAAATCGGTCTGGATCTGAGCTCTGATCGGTCTAGATCTGAATTCTGATCGGTCTGGATCTGAGCTCTAATCGGCCTAGATCTGACCTTTGATTGGCCTTGATTTTCTCTTCTGCTCGGCTTTGATTTTCTCCTCTGACCCTGCGAGAAGAAAAGGGAGAGAAAAGTAAATCAAAGCTTAAGAGCCCTTTATCATAAGTTTTTGTTTGAGAGTCCATGAAGTCTATCTGACTCCTTATTATTTGGCTTGGCTTGGCCTTGGCGCCGCTGGAGGGGTACATGGGCCAGCGAGAGTCATAGAACCACATGTTGGTCACTGATCTGGCCTCGATGCTAGCAGAAGCGCACATGCACGCAGAGGATGACGTCGGCCAAGGGAGGAGTGTGCACCGAGGAGCCGTCGACCAAAGGAGGGGTGCTTGGAGAAGCACATCGACTGAAGGAGGGGAGCTCGACACCGTTGGAGGCAAAGCGCGCATGGGGAAGGGAGCCCAAATCTTGGCGAATCCAGTGCTGTCGATAGTGAGGTGAAAGGGTATTGAAAATTATGTCCTAAAATCAATCGTCAGTCTGTTGACGGTTGAGCTCATTTTTATAATTGTATATGAATTTTCAGTAATAAAAGTTATTTGGCTTTATTCATCATAAATTTTTTGTACATCTTCTATATGAACTCCTGTTTGTGATGAAGTACTTAGGACTATTTTAAATTGATAAAGAAGGATTTATCATTGAGTCCTTAAAATTATCCACAACCAAATGATACACTATTACAAGGACGATAGCTATATCAAGTATAGGTCGTTATGTGCCATATGGGTTGATTGTCCTCTTAATCAAGGAGTGTAGAGACACTGATATGGTATGCAAGTGAAATATAGGAGTACGTTTGGACCGAACGTGGCCAACTGGGGAGCACTCTGCTATGAAGAATAGCTTAAAAAGGGTATGAGTATAAGTGTCCCTTCAATCTGAGATCACTATGGTGACTTGCAAGTAACTCACTGTGCTTTGATGTCGGACTATCTGAATTTCTAATTCAGTGACGAAAGATTTATGAACGGTCAAGTATTTGTTATGTTGATGTGTGAGTCAAGATGGGATTGACTCCTCCAGATTCAAGAGTCGATGCATCACTATATTTCAATTTAGTAAAACCTTGGCCAGGACAATCTATGTGATAGATTTAAAAGGTTGAGATATAATGTGGTTGACTATTCCAAGATTGACAGTTAAACTCTAGATCACCTTGAGCATTAAGGTCAAAGAGATGAATTATACGATAACTATACGTCAGTAGGTTCTTGAATGTTGCTTTGCAATCATTTAACCTATACGGACGTCGGATCCTATTGCTAGACGATTACATCGATTAGTTCAGAAAGTTATTCCTAGACTACCGGCTTAGATTCGAATCTATGGAGTCACACTCAAAAGAAGTTATTGTCCGATCATATAGCTAATCAACGATTGAAAATCGTTCTAGAGTGTAATCATCAATTCATTCGATGATTAACCTAATGTAAAAGTTGCAATGAATTAATTCACTAACGGTTAGTGAATTAAAGGAGGATTGATAAGCAATTAGATTGCTGATTAAGCTCAATTTGATTGAGTAATGTAATTTGGCTCAAGTCTAATTAAATTGGATTCAATTTGATTTGACACCATTAGATTATGAGATGATTTAATTGCTAACGATGATTGATTTCTAATTTGATCAGGAATTGGGCTCAATTAAATTCTGATTTAATCAGGTTTGGAACCTAATTGGATTGGATTCAAGTTATTAAATTAGGTCTAACCTAATTTAATTAGGTTGGAGACTTATTGGATAAAATCTAAGAGTTCAAATCAGCTGGGACTCCTCCCTACCACCGACCACCCTTGTGTGCATGCCCACTTCTCAACGTAAATTCAGATTTGCATGAGAAATATGCATGCCAAAAGTCTTTTGTCACCCACTCTCAAAGCTCCTTAGATGAGGATAAAATCTGATTTGATTTAAATTCAAGTTGAACTTGGATTTCACTTGAAATCAGACTCTTATCTAACTTCGAATTTGATTCAAACTTCATCTTTATCTCCCCATCCATGCCATCTATAAAAAGCTCTAATTTTTGTGTGATAGAAATCAGATCTAATTCACCATGAGTTAACATTTTCGGGTGTGAGGTCTTAGGGTAGGTGGCCATCTTTGACGTGTGAATATAGAGGAGTCCTTCCTCTTCTTGGGTGAGCAAAAACCTAAATCTGACCTAGGATTTTTGGGGAAGCAAAAACCAATGCGTTAGTCATTCAGCTGACCACCGCCGTCAAAGAAGACTTTTAAACTTCCAATAGGCATTTCAAACTTCCAAGTCTAAATCAAAGAAGAAGAATCACCTGCTGTTGGCTGTGTAAAATCGATCTCTTGTAGATACGTGCTGTAGCCGGGTGATGCTCCAGCAAATCTGATCGGCCCAATACCCTGGCGCTGTGGGGATGTTCATTACATGGGTCATCATTTCAAATGGAAACACCCGTGCCAAGGCTTCATCCTTTGGAGATGGTGAGGCAACCAATGCGTGTTGACATGCCCATAATAGATTACGATGGTTTAAAATGAGCAAGATCTTAGTCTGCCTTGGTAAGTAAAGATTAAGATTCGAGTCTATCAAGTAATCATACTCATTTTGGTCTGATTGGATGAAGCCTGCTAGCTCCATAAGCTGCTCTTAAGATATTTTTTTATTTAATCTTGTAATTTTGCTTTAGATACCGCTTCTAGAAAATTGTTTAGAAGGACATGTCTCGAAACATTTATATCGAAACATTTATATCGTGGATTAGTGTAGGGACCAAGTATTAAGGCGCTTCGCTGGTGGAGGTTTAGAGGCTCGTTTAGACCTATCTATACCTTGCATGTGGCAAGACACATTTACAAGGAAGGCAATGTTACGAGCGGGCCACAATGTTACGAGCGGGCCACATTTTATGTGGCCGGTCATGGTGACATGGGAGACTCTATCTTGATTACCTCAGAAGGGTATGGTTATGAATGATGGAAAGAAGGCCTGGGTGGGATCGTAGGCCATAAGCAGGGTAACCAACACATGGAAGAGCCGAGCGAGTGCACGAGTTTCTTGGGGCCCATTTTATGTAGGTTTTAGTTTTTTTGAGTGCAAGTCGCTTTCCGTCGCCTACTTGGACGTCGGGCAAGGGTGGTGCGCCGGTCTGAACGGGAAATCGGGACGGCAGCGGATACAGAGGAGAAGAGAGGCAGCCCCAGAATCCAACCTAGCATATCCCTCGTCAAACCCATTCGTTTGTTGCCTAATAGCCCGAGTGCTGAGTGTTTGACAAGCGAAGCGTTTCTCTATCTTGCGGGAGCCATTTTCCGTGTCAAACTAAATAAAAATCTCCGGCACCAACCGACTTCAACTCAACCGAGTCTTCGCCTCCCCACACCCACCCGCTCTCTTTCCCTGTCTTCTTCTCCGCTTCTCCCTCCCTGCATCCTTCGCCCTCTCGGGTCTTGGGTGTAATTAAGCAGAAGAAGAGAGTCGAAAGGAAGAAAGATCTCGGAGTAATTAAATTAAGAGAGCAACTTGCCACCCACCATCCGCAGATCCAACACCACCCAGAATACAGCGAATCATCATCATCAAAAGAAGAAAGAAAGGCAGAGGCGTCCCTTCTTTTCCGTCACAGTCGATCAGGCCATGCGCTCGTTTCTCCAAGACAGCGGGAGCGGAAACTTCCCTATTTTCAGATAGCTCTTGCAGCGTCTCCAGATCAGAGGTTTGGCTTCCTTCCTCGCAATTCTCTCTTTTTTTTTGGTTGGTTGGTTCATGTGATTCATCATCATACTTACAATCGTATTCGAAGAATTCGCTGCATGAAAAAGAAGCTCATACGCTTGAATCAAAAATTATAAAAATTCTTCGATCGCGTAAAAAAAAAAAAAAACTAACTAACTCATGAGACACAGAGCTCGGCTTCTTTCTTGTCAGGCGACAAAGATGCACTGCCTTCCGCTAAAGAGAATTCTCCCTTTTGTCTTTCAACAGCTTAGCGGTTCATGATCGAAAGCAACTAGCAAAATTAGCTTGATCGGATGGGAAGAAGGTTCTGCTGCTTTGGTGCACCACGATCAAGGGAAAAGAAGAATGGTCATCGAACAAAATCAGATTCAGGTACGATTATATTCCAGATCATCCACTACCTTCGATGTTCCTTCGCTAATAGCTCGCCAGCTTTGCTGTGGTACACTGGTACAGGGTCTCGGATTCTTTCAAGTCTAGGACTCTGACATATATTCTTTATTATTCTTATTATGTTTGCCTTTTTTTGGTTGAGATGAACCATTGTAAGCTACCGATCTATATGTTCGATTGTTTCTTGCAGATTAATGGTAGTCAAGAGGCAAATAACACACAGACAAATGAAACATCTGTTACCATGCACATCAAAGAAATGGAATTGTCACCCCACATAACAAGAATTTGGCAGCTTATCTATCATTAACATAAATTCATACAAGTCATAAGCGGATGTCCCCTGACTGTCTCATTAATTTCTCAGAGTTTCTTTGTTTCATTTTATGCCTCTCAATTTGTTGAGTTAGGGTTAGTCATGGCTAAGGAATAAAAGAAGGTACCTGGTTCATTTAGATTTGGGTTGGAGGATTTTAATTTCTTTCTTAGAAATTTAAGATTGTTTTTGTTTGAAATATTCAGAAGAATCCTACAAGTACTAGTGAGATGTTGACATATTCAGATGTCATAGATCAACTTTATTTGAGCTCATGCATGATGCATGTTGCTGTAAGTGTTTGGAGATGGATACGGAATGCGAAAGCAACCTGTAGGATCAATACAAGTGGACTAGGCAATGTCACAAACACCTTGTAGGCACAAAAACAAGTAGACCTCCACAAGGGTATAGCAACGGAGCAAACAACAATAATCCAAGCAAGTAATAATCTCACAAGATAGAGCCAAGCAAACCACATAAAAAGACAACAAATTTACGTGGAAACCCCCATAAGATTGGGGGAAAAAACCACGGGGCCAACCAACGAAGAATCCACTATATCAACAAGCAAATACAAGAGAGTTCTTCTTAAGTTTTGCCCAAAAAAATACTTTGAGGTGTCCACAAAATAGAGGGAGATACAGAGATTACCTAACTAGGATGAAAAATCCTACTTCCTCACCACATCAAGGCCTCCCAAAGGATACCCACTTGGAAGAGATCAAAGAGTAATCCCAATCTCCGGAACTGTGGTGGAGCACAAGAGAAAGGCAAGACCAGTAGCTTCTTCTTCTTTTCTTCCTCCCTCTTCTCCCTTCTTCCCTTTTTTTCCTTTTGAAGCCTCAGCCCCTTCTCTGCTGCATGAGAAATCAAGGGGTAAAACCCCACCCGTCAGCTGTCCCCTTTAGTTGGGCACGTGACCAGCACAAGCCCAAAGTTGGGATGGAAGAAAATAAGGCCCAAGACCAACAATCTCCTCCTCCAGCCCAACAGGGAGACCGTCCACAATGACTCCTCACTTGGAGTCCAACCCAAGAAGTTCCTTACAAACTGCAAGCTTCTTTGTAGGAACCATCTTCATCATCATATCAGATGGATTCTTCTTGGTGTGAATCTTTTCTAACTTCAATTATTGCTCACTAACAGCATCACACAACCAGTGGTATCTCAGACCAATATGCTTCGTCTGGAAGTGAAAGGCAGCATTCTTGCTTAAGTCCATGGCGCTTTGACTATCACAGTAAACAACATAATCATTTTGTTTCAAATTCAATTCCAGAAAATGTCTAAGTCAGATCATTTTCTTTTCTGCCTCACAAGCTGCGATGTACTTGTCTCAGCAGTAGATAAAGCAATACACTTTTGCAGTTTAAACTGCCAACTCATGGCTCCCTATGCAAAAGTAAATAAGAACCTTGAGGTAGACTTCCTGTGATCAAGATCACCTACTAAGTCTGTATCTGTGAAGTCTTTCAGAACTAGTGTTGTGCCGCCAAAGCATAAGCAAGCATTGGATGTACCTCTCAAGTACCTGAGTATCCATTTCACTGCATCCCAATATTTCTTTCCCGGATTAGATAGAAATCTGCTAGACACACCAACTGCATGTGCAATATCAAGTCGGATGCATACCATAGCATACATCAGACTTCCTACTGCAGATGAGTAGGAAATGTGAGCCATCTCTTGCTTTTCCTGCTCAATAAAAGGACATTGTTTCTTGCTCAGTTTGAAATGACCAACCAAGGGAGTATCAACTGGCTTTGCTCCCTTCATATTGAACCTGTCGAGTACCCGTTCAACATATTTTTCCTATGACAATCACAGCCTCTTGACTTTCCTGTCATGTGTGATCTCCATTCCCAATATCTGGCATGCTGGACCCAAGTAATTTATATCAAAAGACTTAAACAATTTCTTCTTCAGCTTGGCAATCAATTGAATATCTTTTTCAATAATCAGCATATCATCAACATAAAACAAGAGAATGATGAAACTATCACCTGAAAATCTCTTGAAGTACACACAATGATCTACATCTGTCTTGCGGTATCCTTGATTTACCATGCAAGCATCAAACTTCTTGTACCACTGTCTTGGTGTCTACTTCAAGCCATATAAACTTCTCTTTAACCTGCAAATCATGTGTTCTTTGCTTTTTTCTTCAAAATCTTCAGGCTGTAGCATGTAGATCTCTTCCTCCAACTCACCATGAAGGAAGGTTGTTTTCACACCTAGCTGCTCAATTTCTAAGTCCAAGCTAGCTGCCAAGCCTAGCACAGTACGGATGGAAGTCATTTTTAACACAGGAAAGAATATTTCATCAAAATCTATCCCTTGTTTCTGTCTAAAGCCCTCTACCACAAGCCTAGCTTTGTATTTCACAGCATTGTCATTTTCATCCTTTTTCAATTTGAAAACCCCTTTATTCTTTAAGACTTTTTTACCTTTAAGAAGACTAACTAGCTCATAAGCATCATTTTTCTTCAATGAGCTATCTCATCTTGCATTGCCTGCAGCCACTTGTGCTTATCTTGATGAAACTGTACTTCCTCAAAACTTTTTGGCTCTCCATCTTCTTTAATCAGAAGCCACTCAGATTCAAAATATTTTTTGGACTTCTTCTGCTGTCTAGTAGACCTCTTAACCAAAAGCTCTACAGGATCTATTTGTCGAGGTTGCTCCCTCTGCTCAGGAACCTCCTGCTCGGGATTGTCATCTGCATCTGCCTCTGTCATATCATCATGACTGATATCATCTTTTGCCTACTCTACATCAATATTCTGCTGGACTGGAAAGAGAATAGATATAGAATCTTCAGTATCTGCAACCTACTCAGACTGCTTAATCCTCTTTGTATCACTATACATCTGATCCTCAAAGAAGATTACATCTCTATGCCTGATCATCTTCTTCTTTTCTGGATCCTAAAGTCTGTAGCCGAACTGCTCATCACTATACCCAAGAAATATGCATGGAGTAGACCTGTCATCAAGCTTCTGTCTTTGCTCCTTAGGAACATGTGCAAAATAGGGGTGGGCACGGACCGGTTAACCGAACCATTATTCTATTTTTAAAACCAAACCGATCCTATCAGTTTTACAAAAAATCAAATCAAAATCGAATCGGTTAGATCGGTTAACTGGTCAACTGGTTAACCGATATGATCAGTTTGGTTTTTCAGTTTCTTGATTTTTTTTCTATGTAAAACCTGTTTCACATTACAAATGAGTGACATAAAAGGCCAGTAAATAACAAATACTCAAAACCATCAAATACAATCTCAATTATCAAATAAAATACACAACAATGAAGTTTCAATTATCCAATACATCTAAAATATTATAAAAACTAAGTTCTTAAACATCACATGAGCACAAGTTACAAATCACAACTCTAAATAAGATTCCATATTATCTTTCTATCATAAGTCACTTTAAAATGGAAGCCATCCAATAAAGCTTGATAAATCTACAAAATAAAAAAAAAAAATGCAAGTTAAAACTTATGCAATATAATAAAATAAATAAATAATAATATTATTAATAAATTTATTAGAAGCTTGCAACATTATCTTCAAATGCGATACTTAATCATCAATGATGATAACATGATGTTCGTCCATTATGCATGATGCATCTAAAAAAAAGCATGACACATACACACATAAACATAATAATGAATATTAAATTTATTCAAAAAAAAAGTTTAAGACCTTACCTGAATCTATTGACTCCGCATCATCTATGATTTTCTCTATATAAAAAGGAACACATGCTCTTCGCAACCAATCCTGTTCACAAACAAGAGCCTCTACCATTCTTGGCATTAGAGAGCTACGAAATAGATCAAGCACACGACCTCTAGTACTTAAAGCGGATTCTGAAGCAACGATTGATACTGGGATAGCCAACACATCACGAGCCATAGATGCAAGGATCCGATACTTGAAAGAACTAAGTTTCCACCAATTCAACACATCAAAGGACTTATTCTTATGATCTTCACACTCCTCCCCTAAATATTTATCCAACTCATTTTTGCTCTCTGCATTTTCTTGACCAATTTATTGCTTTGTATACAATGAATCCATGAAATCTGCAACATCTTCTACACGATCAACCTCCATCTCACATGTTTTTTGAGATTGAATACTTGATTGCACATTAGAAGATGATTGTGTAGCACTATAAAAATCAAACAAAGAATTCAAAACTTGTTGAACTTTGTCCTGCAATTTTTTTGCCTTTTCAAGTTCATATGATTCACTAATTATCCAATTCACATATTGTAACTTGTAACAAGAATCAACAACCACAGTAATGAACAATAAAATATTGATGTTATCAATATTTGCCCAATATTTGTCATGCTTTCTCTTCATTTTGGAAGCCATCAAATTTGTACCAACATCTTTCGAAGTGCACCTCCTAAAGATGATTATTCCGATGCCAAAGATTTCTTTTATGTACTCATTACTAGTGACATAATGTGAGCCAGACAATTTAGTAGTGACATCATAAAAGATTTTAAAGAATGGTAGCAAGTTGCGTGTATAATTCTAATCACTTTCATTAGGCATACCAATGTTGTTTTTGTTTTTGACAATATTAGTAAGTTCCTCCATATATTTAGAATCTTGACTCTCCAACAACTCAAATACTTTCTGAAATTTGAAAGCTATCTCTAACATTAAAAAAGTAAAGTTCCATCTTATTTCTACATCTAGGCAAACTATGCTTTTACATTCTATTTTCTCTTTTTTCACATAATTTTTTAAACCTTTGCAACCTAGCCGAAGAGGATCTAACATATTTCACTGCATTACGGATTCTATCAATAGAGTCATCCACCTTTGATAATCCATCTCTAACAACCAAGCTTAGTATATATGCAGCACACCTTATGTGTAAGAAATCACCCTTTAAGATAGTCCCTTTCCAACTATTAAGCCTTCTTTTCAAATATTGAATTTCCACATCATTTGAGCTAGCATTATCTACTGATATTGTCATCACCCTATTAATTCCCTAATCAAGTAAATAGCTCTCAACTGCTCTCCCAATTACTCATCCGAATGCTCAGAAATTTGACAAAAGTTTAAGATCTTTTTATGCAACTTTCAATTATCATCAATAAAGTGAGCAATGAGACATATATAATTGAGATGTTGCACAGAAGTCCATGTATCTGTGGTGAGACAAACTCCAGAAGATAATTTTTTAAAAAAGTTCTTCAACTTCTTCTCATCCAAAAAAAGATTATAACAATCTTTAGAAAGTGTGCCTCGTGAAGGGACTTCAAAACGTGGTTGCATGTCATTACAAAAATCATGAAATCTTTCACGTTTGACATACTTAAAAGGCGGCTCATCAATGATAATCATTCTAGCAAGTGACTTTCTACATTTTTTTTGATAAAAAACCCAAGCAGCTAGTGTGTTTGTAGAGCCCCCCTTCTTTCCTACTATTGGTTGAAAGGACAAAGTCTTTTGCTTCTTATCTACTTGATTGTGTGGATACTTTTTGTATCTACTCAAATGATTATTCAAACAACTAGTGCCATTAGCAAGTGGACAAGCAAAATGACTACTACAATAGTTGCATGTCACCCTTTGCTCACTTAGATCTTCACAATCAATCTTGATGAAGTGCTCCCACACCCAAGAAGATTTCTTTTTTCCACCGCCTTTTGAAGGCTTAGGCTTAGAAGGCTTTGCCGAATGGGCAATATCAGAGGATGTAGGAATAGGATTGGTATTAGGACTCTCCGCCATTGATTTTACATTATCACCAATACTTGACATCTACCAAGAAAAAAAAAAAGGTAAAGTCAAGTTAATTTTTTTAAAAAATGAAAATCAGATTCTACGATCTCAACATGCTTAGAAATTAAAAAAAAAAATAGATTTCAAAAGTGAAGTCAGGGGATAAAAAAATAAAAAAAATAGACCTGTTAGTGAGCATTAGAGATCTCCATGGATGCACAATCTCAGAGAAATCAAATAATATTATTAGAGTGAGAGAAAGGAGAAAGTGTACTGGAGACTTAGAGTTAAAGGGGAATGGAGGGGCCAATTACCCATTGGAGAGAGCCTAGAGAAGGGGGGTGCATGCGCATCACGTAAGGCAGGGAGATGAAGAGATAAGGACTCAGAGAAGGGGGGAGGGGTGGTGCGTGGTTGCATGCACGATATGTGATGCAGAGAGAGGAAGAGATAAGGATTGAGAGTGAGAGTGAGAGTGAGAGAGAGAGTGAGTCTGAGAGATGCATCATTGCAATGGGCTGTTAGGCATTGAGGAAGGAAATGTACTGTGTATGCATGTTTTACAAGGAAAAGAGATGGAGACTGAAAGAGAACTATGCATCTTGGAAAAGGAAAAAAAGTTTGAGAATGAAAAAAAAAAATTTATTGTGTATTAAAAGATAGATGGATTGGCTGATAGTTAAAAATAAAAGTAATATATATATATATATATATATATATATATATATATATATATATATATATATATATATATATATATAGTCGGTTCGGTTAACCGATTGATTTCAAAATCATAAAATCGAAACCGAACCGAAAAACCGATTTTTTTAAAAATACCAAATCAAAATTGAACCGATCAGTTTGGTTAACCAAGAAATTCGGATAGGTTCGGACCGATTTTTCGATTCGATTCGATTTTTTATACCCAACCCTAGTGCAAAGGCCTTACACCCAAACACCCTAAGATGAGAATAAGAAGCCGGCTTCCCTGTCCATACATTCTTTGGAGTCTTAAAATCCAGAGGAACTGATGGTGATTTGTTTATTAAGTAGCATGCAGTATTTACGGCATCTGCCCAAAATTCCTTAAGTAGATTTGTAGTTTTCATTGTGCATCTGACTCTTTCCATAATGGTTCTATCCATTCTTTCTGCCGTACCATTAAGTTATGAGGTACAGGTTCTGTCTTCTCATGCCGAATGCCAAAATCTGCACAATAATTTCTAAACTCCTCGGAGGTGTACTCTCCCCCATTATCAGTACGAAGACACTTCATCTTTTTTCTTGTCTCCGTTTCAACCATAGCATGGAACCTCTTGAAGGTATTGAAAAACTGGTCTTTTCTCTACAAAGGATAAGCCCACAATTTTCTAAATGCATCATCAATAAAATTAACAAAAAATCTGTTTCCATCCAAGGATTGAACATCCATAGGACCACAAACATCTGAGTGTATCAAATCAAGCATATTTACTTTCTTCCCAGATTGAATCTTAAATTGGAGCCTTTGTTGCTTCCTAAGCAAGCAATATTCACAGGTGCTAAGAGCTGTATCTTTAACACAATGAATAAGAGACTTTTTTACTAGCACCTATAGCCCTTTCTCGCTCATGTGCCCAAGTTGCCTGTGCCACAAATCTGGGGAACTGGAGTTTTCAACAACATTAACTCCATTAAAACAGAGCTTTATATTTATCCTGTACAAGGTGCAGCATGCCTTGCCTCTAGCCACAACTAGCTGCCCTCAAGTGATCTTGCACTGCCCATCACCTGTGTGAGAATGATAACCTTGTAAGTCTAAACCCCAGCTAGAAATAAGGTTTAGGCGAACGTCAGGAACATGCCTTACATCCTTCAACATCAAGGTGTAGCCAAGACTGGTCTGGATACGGACATCACCAATCCCATAGATCTTTTTGCAAGTTTTGTTACCTATTGTTGCCATTTCAAAGTCACCAGCTTTGTAAGTGCAAAAGAAATCTCTGTTGAGAGTGACGTGATAAGAAGCTCCAGAATCTAACACCCACTCAGTACTATCACTAACGTGTAAGCAATGTCCCTCTTCACAAGAAAGAATTCTCATGGCATCAGTAACAATTGCAGCTATGTTATTATCATCCTCTGTTCTTTTCCATTTTGCCTCAGCCTGTTCTCTCTTCAACTGTCTGCAAAATCTTTTAATGTGACCGGGTCTCTGGCAGTGATGACAGATGATCCTATTTTTGGACTTTGACCTGTTCCTTGACTTACCTCTGTCCCCTGGACCTCGGCTCTTGCTCCTCCTCCTGTCCTCAACAATAAGGGTATGTGTAGTAGATGTCTCTATTGAGCTGCGTCTAGTCTCTTCATTCAGCAGGTTGTTGGATATCAAATCCATGGTCAGCTTTCCATCAGGAGCAGAGTTACTAACAGATACTACCAAGGTTTCTCAGCTGTCTGGCAAGGATCCCAAAAGCAAAAGAGCTTGCAGCTCATCATCAAATGTCAAACTCATTGTGGCTAGTTGATTCACCAAGCTCTTGAATTCATTCAGATGCTCTGAGATGCAGCTGTCCTCTTTAAACTTCAAGTTCACAGCTTCTTAATTAGAAAAGCCTTGTTCCCTGCTGTCTTTCTCTCATACAAGGACTCAAGCTTGTTCCAAAGAGACTGGACACTAATCTCATTGGCTATGTGGTGAAAGATAGACTCATCAACCCATCTTCGAATAAGACCCATACACTTCTTATTCAGCTGTTTCCAGATATCATCTTTCATGTCTGCCGATCTGCTTTTATCACCCTCAACTGGCTCATAGAGATCACTGCAGTATAAAAGATCCTCCATCTTTATCTTCCATGTAGGCCAGTTAGAGGCTTTCAATTTAATCACGTTGCTAACTCCTTCCATCTAGTCCAGACAACAAACCAAAAGCTCTTATACCACTTGTAAGTGTTTGGAGATGGATACGGAATGCGAAAGCAACCTATAAGATCAATACAAGCGGACTAGGCAATTTCACAAACACCTTGTAGGCACAAAAACAAGTAGACCTCCACAAGAGTATAACAACGGAGCAAACAACCATAATCCAAGCAAGTAATAATCTCATAAGATAGAGCCAAGCAAACCACAGAAGAAGACAACAAATTTACGTGGAAATCCCCACAAGATTGGGGGAAAAATCGATGGGGCCAACCAACGAGGAATTTACTATATCAACAAGCAAATACAAGAGTTCTTCTCAAGTTTTGTCCAAAAAAAACTTGAGGTATCCACAAAATAGAGGGAGATACAGAGATTACCTAACTAGGATGAAAAACCCTAGTTCCTCACCACATCAAGGCCTTTCAAAGGATACCCACTTGGAAGAGCACAAAGAATAATCCCAATCTCCGGAACTGTGGTAGAGCACAAGAGAAAGGCAAGACCAGCAGCTTCTTCCTCTTCTTTTCTTCCTCCCTCTTCTCCCTTCTTCCCGTTTTTTCTTTTTGAAGCCGCAGCCCCTTCTCTGCTGTGTGAGAAATCAAGGGGTAAAACCCCATCCATCGGTTGCCCCCTCTAGTTGGGCACGTGACCAGCACAAGCCCAAAGTTGGGATGGAAGAAAACAAGGCCCAAATGGGCCCAAGGCCAACAGTTGCTACTCCTATATTTGAGGTAGGCAAGCGTTATTATTGTTACAAGAGAGATTATTGGTAAAATAGAGAGGAATTATGAGCTTTAAAGTTTTTAAGGTCCAAGTATCATAGGGGTGTTATGCATGCCATTTGCCTACATTTGAATGTTAGGTGCTATCCAGGCCTTTATTTGATTTTTTTTTTTTTCTTTTTTAATTCCACCTGGGGTATCATCCTGAGAATAGTTACTTGGAGGATTGGGAAAGACAAAATTAGGTCTTTTTGAGTACTGAAATTCTTCAAGTGAAAAAATATTTGGAAGCATCAAAAGAAATGTGATCTTTTGGGCCTTTCGCTGGCCAACCATGCCAAACTTATAAACTTAAGTTGGGGTCTTGTGATCTTCACTTCTAGAGCATAATGTTCAATCTGAGCTATTGAATCGTGACAACTCTGGAGCTTCCTGCTTTCTGGGATATTATGAACACAACCACCATAATTTTCCTTGTGTACCTTAGTCTTCTTCATGGAATCCCTCCAGTTATGTACAATGGAATAGTTATATGGCTGGTTAATTGCATGCTAAAGATTTGCAAGACATGTCATTCACCATTCTAAAATTGGATTCTGGAATTATTCTTTGTATTTCTAGTTTCATGTCCATATGATTAGAAATATCATGGTTGGGGGTGGCTCTGGAAGGGCCATGAGTTCGTGAGAGAGTAAAGGGAGTCAGAGAGCAGGACAGCAGGCTAAATATTCCAGAAAACAGTCCTTTAATACCTTAAGCCCCTCTGGTTTTGGGGTATTCTGCTATTTTTTGCTATTTTTTTCTTTTTAAAGTTTGTTTCTTGGAAATATTCTGTGTTCTCATATTATGCTTCTTATCTTTTATTCCTATACTTTCTTTATTTTAGATCCTCTTTGATATTTCAGAAAAATTCAGATATCCTTAACATGAACGAACGTGCAGGTGTTGGGGCAGTTGTTGGTTTATTACAGGCCCCAAAAAATGTGCGGCTTTTCTCCTATAACGAGTTGAAGTCAGCAACACGCAACTTTCATCCAACAAACAGAATAGGTCGTGGAGGGTTTGGAGTTGTATATAAAGTGAGACGTTGGAGTTCTGTTTGTGGTTGATTACTTTATCATTTTATTCATCTGTTTATTGCTAGTTTGGGTTGTCAAACAATCATTTCATTCTTTTGCTATGATGGTTTGTTTTCTACTCAACAAACTGATTTCAGTTTAATGGTTCTTTTCCATATGCTAAGCCATTGTTATTATTTCATACGCAGGGAACATTGAGGGATGAAACGCAGGTTGCAATAAAGTCACTGTCTGCTGAATCAAAGCAAGGAACAAATGAGTTTTTGACTGAGATTGATATGGTATCAAATATTAGGCATCCTAATCTTGTTCAACTGATGGGTTGCTGTGTTGAAGGCACCAACAGGATTTTGGTTTACGAGTATCTGGAGAATAACAGTTTAGAAAATGCTCTACTCGGTAATTAAGTAGTGAAATCATCATTTAGAACAGTTCGATTCATAATCTTCATGAACCTGTGATTCATAGTCTCATATAAACCATCTGGAATGTCAGGTCCAAAGAATAAGCGGATTGCTTTGGATTGGCCCAAAAGAGCTGCTATTTGTGTGGGTACTGCTCATGGTCTTGCATTTCTCCATGAGGAAGCCGAGCCGCATATTGTCCATCGAGATATCAAGGCCAGTAATGTTTTACTTGACAAAGACCTAGCCCCAAAAATTGGAGACTTTGGTCTAGCTAAGCTTTTTCCTAACAATGTCACTCACATTAGCACACGTGTGGCGGGAACTATGTAAGTGTTATCTCGACCATTTTTGTTTTAATTTTGGGGATACATACTTAGCTGTTTATTTACTAGATTTTGGTAGGAATTTTGGTGTATTGATTCCTTTTAGTGAAATAATTAGCATTACCTGTATCTTGATATGCATCTTGCAAGTTGTTTTTACATTCAAGTTCTGTTTCTCCAATCATACTGGCTTCATTTGATGAGCTTATAGATTTCAAGCTTAAACTATGAACGCAAGGTGTAACGTAATTCATCTTCATGAAATTGTTTGATAAGCATTACCGGAATCTTCATGCTCATCTTGCAAGTTGTTTGTGCATTGAGGATCTGTTTGTCTGATCATGCTGGTTTCATTTGATGAGCTTATAGATTTGAAACTTAAACTTTGAACCGATGGTGTAGCATTTGGAATAAGGTCTTGAAATCATCAAGGATCCTGTCTGATCCTGCATCTATATGGAATCTACAGGGGTTACCTGGCTCCAGAATATGCCTTACTAGGGCAATTAACCAAGAAAGCAGACATCTACAGTTTTGGAGTGCTTGTACTTGAGATAATCAGTGGTAGGAGTGGCAGCAAGTCAGTATGGGAGCTTGATATGCATACTCTTCTGGAGTGGGTAATCCTCTAACTCCTTCCACGTAGTACAGTTAAAGCTGGTTTGGTTTCCAATGAGCAATAACTCATTCGTTTTTTGAAATTTAGGCAATTATCTTTATTTTATTTAGCATATTAGAAGCATACGAGTTAATGGCAATTTAGGCTAAATTGGTTAAAGAAGAAGAGAAAGGTATCAGCTTGTGCGGTAGAGAATCTTAGGAGGTCCTTGAATGAAGCTTTGCCAAGGATCAGGAGGGCAGGTGAGAGAGGGAGGACCTGATTACATATGAATGGGAGTTGTCAAAATTAAAGGATGTGAAAAAGGCTGGCACTTAGTAGCAGACATGGGCTTCCATGGGAGAATAGGTGGTGAAGGATTCACTTAACTGTAGAAAATTTTGCTCCTGTATTTAGCAGGTGTTTATCTAAGTGATTCTTTTTATGCATTGTTTTCACTGGCTGCAGTCGGTTCATCACTCCAATGCATGTGGATATGTATTGACTATTGATTGTGTTTGCACTTTGCAGGCATGGAAGCTGCGAGATGAAGATAGGCTGTTGGATATAGTGGATCGGGAACTGGTGGGGTATTCAGAGGAGGAAGTCTTGCGCTTCATCAAGGTAGCATTGTTTTGCACCCAAGGAACGTCAAACCAGAGGCCCTCCATGAAACAGGTCGTAGAAATGCTGTCAGATGAGATCGGTCTTGATGTTGGAAGCCTAATTCAACCAGGCGTGGTTAAAGACAGAGATCAGATTCCTGGAAATCCTAGTGGAAGTTCACGGGGGGTTTGGAGGCAAAAAGGCGATCGGTTGGCCAATGCAGCTTCACCAATCACTTCCACAAGAAATATGAACAGCTCTACCATGAGCATGGTTGAGGTGGAACCTAGATGAGAGATCTACAGTGGATAGAGTCGGATAGTTCCCTGCTTGCGCTAGTTTAATTTGGTTAGCAGCTGAGAAGTGCGCCTAGTTGCACTTGATATCTGTAGCTAACGAGGCATTTCAGGGCACTTGCTAAAGGATTCTGTGCCGTCTCTCTGGGCAGGTCCTGTGCATATTCACCAACAATGGCCAAATTTCTTTTGATATTACGAATCCTTTTTTCACCTGATTCTTTCACACAATAAAAACGTGTTGTTAACAGGGTCCATTATCTCTAGCTGATGTATATTTATTTAATTTAAGCATGGCAGCCTAGAGCGTATATCATGTGCTAGGGCTAGTCTGCTTTCTGCATGTTGTACATCTGATGGATCTCAGTTATTTTTGACAACATATATCTTGTTGCTACGTTGGCCGCTCATTACTTTCAGACATAACTGCCGAACAGAAGTCGATCCTTGCATGTTTCCAGAAATGTGAGAGGTTGGCAGATTTGACGTGTCTGAGCTGACCTGCTAACCTGTCTGCTGCATGGTACGTGGAGATGGTCCAACAACTCTTGCGGCGCATAAACATTTCCCAGGACCCAGGAATAGGATGCAGAGGAAAGGAACAGCCCCTTGCCGCTCTTCACCCGGGTGCCTTGCGCTTACCAAGCGCTTTATTTCTTCCCGTCCCTGGCCCCCTAATTCAGAAATCAATCACCAAACCACCGCATGATTCCGATCTGGTCTTATAATCTTTCTATTCTATGGTTTCGTAACCGTCCACGGCTTGGTTGATGCTCATGTGATGATACTTCAGGATTCCATAGCGCCTACAATTAACAGCTGGCTTTCTTTGGATTGAAAGACTAAAGTGAATCAGAATCCGTGGAAATTATAGAGAGCCAGTTTTGGTCATCATCAGGCCGGAACAAAAGCTACTAAAATTATTCTGTATTAAAAAAAAAAAAGATATAGATTAAAGATCGAGGAGGGATTCAGGATTGCTGAATCCACTTACAGAGCAAATTTATTCACCGATTCTGAGAGCATCTAAGGAAATTCTCCAACATAAGAGCCCCGAGATTTGTCTAAAAAGCATCGAGTTATAGTCCGTTCTCTGTTTCCTGCGCCGCATGGCAATCGATCGTATCATAAACCAGGCCAGAACAAGCTTTATCTAGATATTAAAATAGCATACTATAATACAGTGACGAGCAATCTTCTTCCACGTAAAGACTGCTTGACGAACTACGGCACAGAACAGTATTACTTAGGATGGTCAGGGACCAACAACTATGGCTGCAATTTAGATGGTGTTGGGGGATACCAACCGACTGGCCGACCGACCGACCGACCGACTGGCCGACCGATCGACCGACTGACTGGCCGACCGACCGACTGGCCGACTGGCCGACCGACCGACGACCGGGGGCGCCCGACTGACGGACGCCACTACCAGTCATTCAACGGTCCATCGCCGACTAGGGATATGTCGGGCATATCTTTCCCGACCGACTGAACCCAGAGGCCTGATGGCCGACTCATGAAAAGCTCGCCGATCGATCGGAGGAACCCGACGCCACTCTGCTGGCCGCCGACCTAGGGTCGGCCTACTCCTCCAACCGCCGTACAGCCGCCAAACCTTGTCAGCTCTGACAGCAACATGCGGCACGACCATTTTGGGGCGTTGTCCTGCCAGGGGCATTGTCAACCCTGATGATTTGACAGCCCCCGCGGCGATGTGACATCTTCACGGCGACATGACGTTTTCACGGCGACTCTGACAGTCCACAGTGAGTTGACAGTTCCTCACTTGTCCGCGCCATTAATGACGGCGCCATACTGTGCTCCGCTATATATACCGGGGAAGGCAACAGTGCAAGGGATCGATCCGCCCGTCTCTCCCACATACGCAGGCTCGCTCCTCTCTCTCTCTCTCTCCCCCTCAGAGCTCTCTGTCTACATTTCACTGTTGCCCAGTCACCTCTCTGACTTGACCGTCGGAGGGTCCCCGCCGGAGCCACCTCCGGTCAGTGCGGACTTCCTTTTGCAGGTGCACGCTTCCCGGCGATCGGGCGACGAGGCGATTGACCGCAACAGATTGGCGCGCCAGATAGGGGTATACAGCATGACAAAGACAAGAGCTCAACGATCGAGAGTCACCGGGTCGGCGAGGCGCTCTTCCCGCCGGGAAGAGGCCTCCCCGCCCCCACCGGCGGCGGAGCCTAGCTCTCCGCGCCCTGCAGTGACCACGAAGGCCCAGATCGCGGCCATCGTACGGCAGATGACCGTACTGACCGATGCAGTCAAGAGCCTCCAGCAGCAACCGGCGGCCCGACCTATGCCTTCCAGGAGCAGCCGTCGACGATCGCGCCGATCCCCGTCGCCTCCATGCGAGCGCTCCCAACAGCGCTCCCACGGAGAGGAGGAGGGACGACCACGGCGCAACGACCGACGGTCCCAGCGGCCCTCTCCCTCCCCGTTGGAACGGGCAAGGAAGGAGAAGCGGCCGCGCACACCGTCGGTCTCCCTTTCAGAATCTTCCGGAGACTCCACCCTTGGGGTCTCCCAGCATCGACGAGCGGACGACTACGAGCGACGGTTCGAGAAAATCGACCGCCGACTCGCTCAACTGCAGATGGACGGCCAGAAGTCTTCGAACGACGTCGACTTCCAGACCGCCCAACCTCTCTCCCGACTGGTCCTCGACGAACCGATTTTCAGTCGGTTCAAGATGCCGCACGTGGAGCCATACAACGGCTCCACCGACCCAGTCGACCACCTCGAGAGCTATAAAGCTCTCATGACGATTCAAGGGGCAACCGACGCTCTTTTCTGCATCGGCTTCCCCGCCACACTCTGCAAGGCTGTCAGGGCTTGGTACTCCGATCTTCGATCGGGCAGTATCCATTCCTTCGGCCAGCTCGAGCATTCATTCGTGGCCTATTTCAGCACTAGCCGAAAGCTGCCGCGAACGTCAGACAGCCTTTTCTCCCTCAAGCAGGGGGAAAACGAGACGCTCCGACACTTTGTGGCGCGATTCAACGCGGCCACGCTCGAGGTCCGGGACCTCAACGAGGACATGGCTGTCTCAGCCATGAAGCGGGGCTTGAGGGCATCCCGATTCACTTATTCTCTGGACAAGACCCTCCCCCGGACTTATGCCGAGCTATTGGAGCGCGCATACAAGTATATGCGCGCGGACGAAGGAGCGTCCGACCGACGCTTGGCCGAGCCCAGAGGCCCGAAGGAGAAGCGGAGGAAAGGTCGGGAGCCCACCGAACCAAGCAGGCCCCAACCGATAGTCGGCTCTCTCCACCCTGACAGATCCAAAAATCACCCCGGCGGCAGACTCCGAGGCCGGTGCGTCCCAGGTATGACTCCTACACTCCTCTCTCCGCTCCCCGTGCGCAGATCCTGATGGAGATCGAGGGAAAGGAATACCTGCGACGGCCTCCGCCTCTGAAGGTAAAAGGCCTCGACCGTCGGAAGTACTGCCGGTTCCATCGAAGCCACGGCCACGACACCGAGCAGTGCATCCAATTGAAGGACGAGATTGAAGATCTCATCCGTCGGAGGTACCTCGGCAAATTTCGGAAGGGTCCGCCGACCCGATCGATTGCCGATCGACGCCCCAAGCCGACTGAAGAGGCGCCGACCAACCAGCCAACGGCTGGAGTCATCAACATGATCTCCAAACGGCTGGGCCCGGGGACGTCTGTAGGAGGGGAGCCGATGAAAAGGCCACGTCCGGACGACGTAATCACCTTCACGGAAGACGACGTTCGGGGCATCCAAACTCCCCACGACGACGCTGTTGTTGTTTCGGCGACAATAGCCAATTATGATGTAAAACGAATTTTTGTTGATAATGGAAGCTCGACAAATGTTTTGTTTTACACGACCTTCTCCCGAATGCGACTATCAACTGACCGACTTCGGAGGGTCCCTGTGCCCCTGATCGGCTTTGCCGGAGACACCGTCACGACAGAAGGAGAAATCACCCTGCCCGTGATGGTCGGCATCGAGCCACGGCAAAGCACGATCTCCCTCACTTTCGCGGTCGTCCAAGTTCCTTCGGCCTACAACGCCATACTCGGACGGCCCGGATTGAACGCCCTCAAGGCGATCGTCTCGACGTACCATCTCCTTATTCGATTTCCGACCAAAAATGGAGTCGGAGAGATGCGCGGAGATCAACAGCTCGCCCGACGATGCTTCCAAATCTCCGCTCAAAGCGACGAGACGAGGGATCCTCTGACAATCGACAAACTGGACCAAAGGGAAGAGGAAGAACGAGGTTCGCCCGCCGAGCAGCTCGAGGCGATCCCGATAGGAGAAAATCCCGACAGAAAAGTTTGGATCGGATCTCAATTGCCCGACGCCGAACGACGCCGACTGGCGGAGCTGCTGACGGCCAATGCCGACATATTTGCTTGGTCAGCAGCGGATATGTCGGGCATCCCTCCAGAAACGATAACTCACCGACTCAACATCGACCCGACGATGAAGCCGGTGAGGCAGAAGAAAAGGTCCTTCGCCCCAGAAAGGCAGAGGGCCATCGACGAAGAAGTGGACAAGCTGCTCGAAGCAGGCTTCATTCGGGAATCCACGTATCCCGATTGGCTCGCCAATGTAGTCATGGTCAAGAAAGCCAATGGAAAGTGGAGGATCTGCATCGACTATACCGACCTCAATCGAGCCTGCCCAAAAGATAGCTTCCCGCTTCCGAAGATCGACTAGCTGGTGGATGCGACGTCCGGATTTCAAATGCTCAGCTTCATGGACTCTTTCGCTGGGTACAATCAAATCCGGATGGCGCCTGAAGACGAGGAGCACACCGCGTTCGTGACTCCCAAGGGCCTCTACTGTTATCGGGTGATGCCCTTCGGACCGAAGAACGCCGGCGCCACCTACCAGCGACTCGTCAATAAGGTCTTCAAAGATCAGATCGGGCGTAACATGGAGGTGTACGTGGATGACATGCTGGTAAAGAGCACGCAGATCCCGGACCATGTTCAGGATCTCGAGGAGACCTTTCGCACCCTTCGACGTCACCGAATGAAGCTCAACCCGACCAAATGTGCTTTCGGGGTGACCTCAGGGAAGTTCCTCGGATTCCTCGTTTCTCAGAGAGGGATCGAGGCCAACCCTGAGAAAATAAAGACAATCCTCGACATGCGTCATCCGAACACCAAGAAGGAGGTCCAACAGCTGAACGGAAGAATCGTCGCTCTTAGCCGATTCATTTCTCGGTCGGCTGAAAGGTGCCTCCCGTTCTTCAAGATTCTGCGTCAGGCGAACGGTTTTTCTTGGTCGGATGAGTGCGAACAGGCCTTCGAAGACCTGAAAAGGTACCTGGCTTCCCCTCCACTGCTCGTAAAGCCGCAGGTCGGGGAGACCCTGTATCTCTACTTGGCCACATCTTCCGAGGCGATCAGTTCGGTGCTCGTTCGGGAAAACGAGTGCCGAACTCATCAGCCCATCTACTACACCAGCAAAGTGCTCCACGGCGCCGAAGCCAGATATTCGGAGACGAAAAAGATGATTTTCGCCCTGACCGTCTCCGCGCAACGGCTTCGACCATACTTTCAGGCCCACGCCATTGTGGTACTCACCAACCAGCCCCTGAGGGCAATACTGCGCCGACCCGACACATCCGGATGACTCGCTAAGTGGGCGATGAAGCTTAGCGAGTTCGACATTCAGTACCGACCAAGATCTGCCCTGAAGGCCCAGGTTTTGGCCGACTTCATCGCCGAATGCCCGACGACCAACCAAGGGTTGGGAGCTGAAGACCCTAGACGAGATTCGGTCTCTGAGCCAGACCCGATCTCCACCTAGGTACTCCATATCGACGGAGCCTCGAACGCTCAGGGAAGCGGGGCCGGGCTCCTGCTCACGAATTCGGATGGGGTGGTCATCGAGTATGCCCTCCGGTTCGACTTCAAGGCCTCCAACAATCAAGCCGAATACGAGGCACTCCTCGCTGGCTTGAGGATGGCGAAGGAGCTGGGCATCGACAGCCTCCGGGCATTCTCCGACTCTCAGCTGATCGTGGGGTAGGTCAGGGGCGACTTCGAGGCGCGAGATCCGACCATGATCAAGTACCTTCAGAAAGTGAAGGACCTCGTGGCCCGCCTCGAGTATTTTGAGATCTCCCACATCCCCAGGTCGGAGAACGCCCGTGCCGACGTCCTCTCCAGATTGGCAACGTCGGCCTACGACTCTTTAGGTCGGACGTTCGTCGAAAACCTCCAGCAGCCGAGCATCGATCGGGTCGAAGAAGTGCAGCAGGTAACGTCCGAACCAAGTTGGATGGACCCGATCGTCCGGTACCTGACCGACGGGATCAGTCCCGAAGATCCCGTGGAGGCCAAGCGACTCCGATGGTCGGCGTCGCAATATGTGATCATGGACGGCCGACTCTACAAAAGGTCGTTTTCCCTCCCTTTGCTCAGGTGCTTGGGGCCGACCGACGCCGACTATGCTCTTCGAGAGGTTCACGAAGGAATCTGTGGAAACCACTTGGGGGACAAGTCACTAGCCTTCAAGGTCCTGCGACAAGGCTACTACTGGCCGACCATGAAGAAGGATGCAGCAGAATTGATCCGGAGGTGCGAGCCATGCCAAAAGTATGCCAATATTCAGCACCAACCGGCCAGCCAAATCGCTCCCATGGTCGCTCCGTGGCCCTTCGCTCAGTGGGGAGTCGACATTCTCGATCCATTCCCACCAGCGTCGGGCCAAAGGAAGTTCATCGTTGTCGCCATCGACTACTTCACGAAGTGGGTCGAGGCCGAGCCCTTGGCGCAGATCACTGAGCGGAAGATGGAGGACTTCATCCAAAAGTCCATCATCTTCAGGTTCGGATTGCCGCACACCATCATCACCGACAACGGACGGCAATTCGACAACCAAGACTTCAAAGACTTCTGCGCCAAGTTCCACATCCGGCATCGATTGACTTCAGTCGGGCACCCACAGTCCAACGGTGAGGTTGAGGTGACCAACCGGACCTTGCTCCATGGACTCAAGACCCGACTCAATGAAGCCAAAGGTCTCTGGGTCGACGAGCTGGGCTCCATTCTATGGGCTTATCGAACGACCCCCCGCGTCCCGACCGGGGAGTCGCCGTTCAGCTTGGCCTACGGGACAGAGGCGATGATCCCGCTCGAGATTGGCCTACCATCTTCGAGGGTCGAGCAGTACCAAGAGCCAGACAATTCCGAGAGTCGGAGGGCCGACCTGGACCTCCTCCCCGAGCTACGAGACGAGGCTCAAATCCGAATGGCTTCATACCGACAGAGAGTCGCCCGGTATTACAACGCCAAGGTCAGACCAAAGCTATTCAGACTTGGCGACTTGGTCTTGAGGAAGGCAGAAGTCTCGAAGCCTTTGGATCAGGGGAAGTTGGCTCCCAATTGGGAAGGACCCTACAAGGTTGCAGACGCCTTCGGGCCGAGAGCCTATCGACTGGAGACCCTTGAGGGGAAGCCTATTCCACGGACTTGGAACGCCGACAATTTGAAGCTGTATTACCAGTGAATTTTGTAATTCAATAGTCGGAATACAAGTTCAGTTTGAAAGTTTGGAGTTTTAACTCTTCGACTAGTGATCTGTGCTCATCAAGGACAGGTCCCGACGTATCGATGTGGGCCCGGCTTCCACCTAAAACTGACGACCTCATCATCGATAACGCATCGGACCCCTACAAGGATCGATGCATCTACAATGACAGGAGTTGACACTCCTTCGACGGTGCGTCGGACCCTCACAAGGGCCGATGGACTCTTATGAATGGGAGTTGCACTCCTTCGACTTTCGGCAACACATCCGCCCCTGACAAAGGCCGATGCATCTGTTGCGACGGGAGTTCATACTCCTTCTACGGTCGAATTTTCGGGCCAAACCATCGGCCGACAGGTCGATCGGGCCCCGACCAGAGAAAGGCTAAACGCCCACGCGACTGTTGTCGCGACTTCCGACCAAGCTACGGCCGGTCGAGGGATATTCGGCTTACCACCGTCTATCGCACGACGCGACCTTAGTCGCATCCACGACTTGCCGACTGACCTACGGCCGACTGAACGATATTCGGCTTGCTGCCGTGTGTCGGAAGACACAGAACCCGACGCAAGAGCATGGGAACCCGACTTACTATCGTTCCCCCGACACTGCGCCGGATGACGACCAACTAAATGCATCTACGGAAGCTCGACTACCGAACCTTTACCAAGTTCGGTCGGCTCCCGACTCAACAAACGTGCCCGACTGACGACTTCGATTATTGGAAGCCGACCTAAAGTCGGGACGCACTCAACTTTCGGGGCTGCACAAGTTGTCGAAGTCCTACCGACTTACGTGAGTTGGCGACTTACTTAAGTTAGCAACTAACGATCGGCATCACAGCAGTACTCGACATTACAAACAAGGGGAGAAGGTAAAAGAAGATTTCATTCAAGACTTAAAGAAGTTTTGTCCATAGATAAAAGAAAGTCTACAAGAAAAAGGCTGAAGCCCGATTACAAGTCAAAACAAAACATGAGACAAAACAAAACCGACTAATCGTCGGAATCGACGTCCTCCACTGGACGACGATGCGAGTTGGTCGGCAGATCTGCTCCGACTTCAGCCGTCGGGGCCGACTGATCTTCGACAACCGGCTCTGCGACGTCTTCGGCTTCCGCCCTGGTGGAGAGACCTTCCGACGCTGGTCCGGCCGTCTCCTCCGCAGCTGGGGCCTCCGACTCTGGCAGAACCACACTGCTGAGATCGAGTTCGGGGTACAAGCTCCGAACGACTTCCCGAGCATCCTCGTACCCGACTTGGTACGAGAGGTAGCCGCTCTCCAGAAGCTCTTCACGGTACTCCTCCGAGTCCTGGAAGACCTCAATCGCCCGACTTAAAGCCTCCTTCGCCGACTCTGCCTCGGCTTTGGCGACGTCTACGTCGGCCTGTGCGACGGTGCGGCCTTCTTCAGCCTTGGCAAGGTTCCCGACACTTGCTCGAAGTTGCTCGCGCTCGGCCTCCAGCTCTTTGCCGACACTGTCTCGCTCGTGTCGGAGCCGACGGATGGTTTGGGACTTCTTTGCCGCGTCATCCTTGGCCGACTTAAGCTCCGACTCCAACGACGCCTTGGTCACCTTGAGTCCGGAGACCTCCTCCGAAAGTCGGGAGACCTCCCCCTCGAGTCGGTTCTCCCGATCGACCGACTGCTGGAATTGGTCGAGAAGGATGGCCTTCTCGACTTCGAGGCCCGCGACCTTATCTCTCCAAGCTGCACGCATATCCCCAAACTTCCGATATCCGGCCTCCAGCTCGGATATGTTGAAGACCAGCTGCACGAAAAAGAGCCGACTGTTAGTAAGCCGAACTTGCAATGCTACAATTAAAAACAGAGAGAAGGAGAATTTACCCGAATCATCATCGAATAGAAGGACGACAGCATGTCGGAGACACGCTGGTTCTTCATCGCTTCGATGTCGGCGGGAAGAAGGAGTGCTAGGCATAGTTTCCTGGCCAAGTCGTGGTTGGCCAGGCCCGACGCACCCTCGGGAAGCGGAAAGTCGGCCGACCCGCCCGCCGACCGACCTTCGTCACCCGACGCCATTGGAGCCTTACCTCGGCTAGCCGTCCAGGCCCTGACGTCGGAGATCGACGGCAAGCTCGAACCCGACCGAGTCTCGGCCGACGGCGCGGCGGTGGCACGCGTCGGCTGCTCAGGTTCGCGGACCTCCTTCCGAACCTTCGGAATCTGCTGGGCGGTCGGCGTGCCCCCTGCGGAGTCAGCTGCTCGTCGGTCGGGCGAAGCAGCTCCCCCGACTGACGGTCCCTCGGACGGGACATCTGCAAGCACTGTCGGCACCGACAGTGCAATCACCGGCTCCGCCTCCGACCCGGCTGGTTCGCTCGGCGGAACCACGCGGGGCCTCTTGGGAGGCTGCGACGGTCTGGCACCTACCGCCGGCCTCTTCCTCACGGCATGCTGACGTATGTCGGCTGCCGACAGTCGCATCCTCGACGGCATATCTGAAAAAGACGACTAAAGGTCAGAGCTAAAGAAGAAGGCAGAAAAGAAAATGAAGATGTCGGGAGAATGCAAACCGACCTAAACGGGGGACCGGGCTAAGGCCGGCGTCGTACAAGGCCTGCTCGGTGACGAGCTCGCTCTGCTTCGACACCGAGATATCCTTTAGCCGATGGAAGTCCTCCCGATCATCGGCCTCCACCCGACTGTTCTCATTTGGATCGGTTCGGGGATTCCTCCAACGGACGGGAAACCCCCAAGGGGCAGAGGACGACGCAAAGAAGAACTGGTTCTTTCATCCGTGAATAGACGTCGGAAGACCAGTGATGAAGGAGAGCCCTTTCCGAGGGATGAAGTACCACCACCCTCGGGCTTTAGGGTGGGGACGAAGGACAAAGAAAACTCGGAAGAGAGAGATCCGAGGTTCGGTCGACAAAAGCCGACACAAGAGGGCGAAGCTGACTATCAGCCGAACCGAGTTCGGCGCAAGTTGTGCCGGGCATAGCCCGTAATAGTCCAGAATGTTCCGGACGAACTCCGGAATCGGGAATCGAAGGCCGGCCCGAAAATCCTCCAAATAGAAGGCCACCTGACCCTCGGGCGGGCTATTAACCCGACCATCGGCGCCAGGGGCGAACAGCCGAAACTGCTCCGGGACGCAGTACTGCTCCCGGAGCCGATCGACATTCGGCCCCGAAAGTGAAGAAGCCTCCACCTCCGGGGACGACCGAGTGTCTTCAGTCGGCTCTCCCGACTGACTACCTCGTGGGGACGTCCTAGCCATGAGCTCAAAGAAATGGCAAGGAAGAAAGGAAAAAGAAAGAGGGGGAAAGCTACTCTAGCCCTTGGAAGGAAAGAATCGCAAATGGGGGACAGAGCGGAGAAGTACCTGGAACGGAGGCTCAAGCGGGCAGAGTCTCGACTGTAAAAATGAGAGGGGTAAAAAACCATGTGGGGGTAACTTTGTATATATAGTGCCCCCCAACGGTCGAGATGAAGGCACGGCCAATGAAGGCTCCCCAGATTTCGCCGTGTGGCATCATCAGGGCCGTCCGACGGTCCGACAGTTCGACGCACCCCCCTTCAGATTGCGCCACGTCACCTCCATCCGCTCCACCGAACGTGAACCAACGGCCACACGCCACGTGGAGCGACGGGACGCGACGTTTGGTGTTCCCGACGGGATGCGACGTTTGGTGTTCCCGAAGGGACGACGGGAATGACGGTTCCCCTTCCCGATGGGACACGATGGTGTTGCTCCTAGATTGATTTTGATGATTACAAAGCAGATTGAAGGGATACAAATAATTTTAAAATGAAAAAGTCCTTATGCTCTTCAAGAGCAAAATCGTAATTTTACTAAAATTCTAATTTGATAGTATCATTTGATAGAACAAATGATTTGTAAACTATTGGTGAAAATTTTATTGTATTTGGACTTATATTTTTGAAGTTATGAAGGTTTGAAGTGCATGAGTCGACTAATGAGTCAACTCATGGCACTGTGAGCTGATTGGCACGTAAAAAATTTCCATGGCACGCTGGATTTTTGACTTGGCACGATCTGTGAGTCGACTCATGAGTCGACCCACAAGGCATGAGTTGACTCATGAGTCGACCTCTGCTGATTTGAGCCGAAAAATCCAGAAATCAGACCTTCTGGTCTGTGCAACAGAAGTCGACTCATGAGTCGACTCCTGATGCATGAGTCGACTCATGAGTCGACCCCTGCGATGGAAAATATCAGCAACGGCTATTTTTTTGCCCATTTTAATTGTCATTTATGCTTCCTAAAATTGCTCTAACGGCTCTTTATCTATCTAAATTATTTTCTCTTGCTTCTAATGCTACAAAATGCTTGAAATGGTGAAAGAAATTGCAGTTTAAATAGCAGATCAAATTGGAGAGAAAAAGATGAAGATCAATCGGCAGATCAAAGAGAGAAGAACAGAAGAGAGGATCCGAAATTTGCAAGAAAAAGTCTGAGATCAACGAAAAATTCAAAAAGAAAAAGAGAGAGGATCCACAATATACCAAAGAGAGTGTGAAAGAGAAAAGCAAGAGCTTTCAAGGAGAGAATCCTTCACGCCTAGTGTTTCAACCTTGATCTAGAGATCGTTCAAAGCTTTCAAGAGATCTTCAATCAACAATCAACCTCTTCTCAAGCATTCAAGCGTTCATCCACTTTGAGAAAATCCGAAAAAGGGGTTCTTCATTTGAGTAAAGCTTTTATTGTTATATTCGCTCATTTAAGGAGCTGTTATTGTATTAATCTGTGCTCAAAATTTTCTAACTCTTTGTGAGTTTTTATTCTTGTTTTTTGAGGATTTCCAAAACAAAGAAAGGTTGATCCGAACCTGAAATCGGAGTGTTTTGGATTTACTTGTACCCGAGAAACAAGTGATCTAGCTTGGGATAGCTAGTGTCGGAGTTTCCGACGTTTTGTATTCGGGTTGAATACAAAGGATAGTGGATTGAAATTCCCAAGTAGGATCTTGGGGAGTGGATGTAGGTGCAAGGTTAGCACCGAACCACTATAAATCCTTATGTTTGTGGTGTGCTTTATCGCTTTATCTTATTTCTTTATTATATCCTTGCAATACTGCTTTAGGTAATTAATATTGATTTAAAGTCTTAGTTTTGTTCTTCATAAGTAATCTGTTGGGCTTAAAATTTTTTAGAAACTCAATTCACCCCCCCCTCTTGGGTTGCATAGCTGGGCAACAAGTGGTATCAGAGCAGGTGCTCTAGCCCTTCTTTGATCTAATAATCAAAGAGCCAAAGATCTATGGCAACCCATGTTAGTACTTCTCTAACCGAGGGGCAATCAACAAACTGACCTCCACTTTTCAATGGGTCTAATTACACCTATTGAAAAGCTCGGATGAAGATTTTCATACAAGCACTCGACTATAATATGTGGAGTATCATAGTGAATGGTCCTCACACACCCACCAAGATTATAGATGGTGAGGAATCAACCAAACCCGAGAAAGAATGGGATGAGGTTGACAAGAAATTGGCACAATTAAATGCCAAAGCCATGAATGTCCTTTATTGTGCACTAGATGCAAGTGAATTTAATCGCATTTCTACTTGTGCATCTGCTAAAGAAATATGGGATAGGTTAGAAGTAACCCATGAGGGAACAAATCAAGTAAAAGAGTCTAAAATAAATATGCTTGTACATAAATATGAATTGTTCAAAATAGAGCATGATGAGTCCATAACTGCTATGTTTACTCGTTTTACTGATATAATCAATGGTTTAAAGAGTCTTGGCAAATCTTATACTAACAGTGAACTTGTAAGGAAGATTCTCAGGTCACTGCCAAGAACTTGGGAAGCCAAGGTGACTGCCATCCAAGAAGCAAAGGACTTGAACACTCTACCTCTAGAAGAGCTTCTTGGATCCTTGATGACTCATGAACTTAGCATGAAGCAACATCAAGAGGATGAAATCAAAAAGAAAAGAACCATTGCCCTCAAATCTACAACTTCGCCTGATTATGAAATGGATGAATCTGAAGATGAAGAACAGGATGAAGAGATGGCTCTCATCACCCGAAAATTTAAGAAGTTTCTAAGAAAAAGGAAACAGGGGATGAGAAAGAAATTCACAAAAGGGGATCAAAGCAAAGAAAAGGAGAAAGATCAACCCCCTATATGCTACGAGTGCAAGAAGCCAGGACATTTCAGATCCGAATGTCCACAATTGAAGAAAGGTCCAAAGAAGTTCAAAAAGAAGGCAATGATGGCGACCTGGAGTGCGAGTGATGACTCAAGCTCCGACGAGGAAACCTCAACAGAACAAGCCAATCTGTGCCTGATGGCACATGAAAATGAGGTAACTTCTGAATCCACTAGTGAATTTACTTTTGAAGAATTGCATGAAGCATTCTATGATTCAATTGATGAATTAAAGAAACTAGGAAAGAAAAACAAAGAGCTGAAATTGAAAAATCAGTCCTTAGTGAAACAAGCTGAAAATCTTTCAATTGAAAAATTCACCTTGATTCAAGAAAATCAAAACTTAAAGGATGAAATGAACAAGCTGAAATCTATAGTAGATAAGTTCACCTTAAGTTCAAACAAACTAAATATGATCATTGAAAATCAGAAAGCTATATATGATAAGGCTGGACTTGGTTATAAACCCCTGAAGAAACAAAAATTTCTGAAGGATATTTATGTAAATTATTCAAGTAACAAGTCTACAAATATTACTTGTTTTAAATGTGGAAGAATAGGACATAAATCATACACATGTCTTATTAACAAATATGCAAACACAAAGAAAATATGGGTTCCAAAAGGAACCATTCTGACTAACCTGAAAGGACCCAAGAAAGCTTGGGTACCTAAGACAGAAATGTGACCTTTGCTTGCAGGTGTGTCTAGCATCCCAAGAAGGAAACAGAAAATGGTATCTTGACAGCGGATGCTCGAGACACATGACTGGTGATGAATCATAATTCATCACGCTTGATGCTAAGGATGGAGAGATGGTCACCTTTGGAGATAATGGCAAAGGAAAGATCATCGGGATAGGTAACATTGGTATCACTCCCTCCAAATATATTGAGAATGTTTTATTAGTTAAAGGTTTAAAGCATAACTTACTTAGCATCAGTCAATTCTGTGATAAAGGGTATAAAGTAAGTTTTGAATCATCTGTTTGTATTATGACGAGTCCTATTAACGATGGCATTAAATTTATAGGACATAGGCATGGCAATGTTTATATGGTAGACTTGAATGATTTAACTAAATTAGACATGCAATGCCTAGTTTCCTTAAATGCTAAAATAAATGAGACTAGTTGGCTGTGGCATCGTAGACTTGCACACATTAGCATGCATTCTCTCTCAAAATTAATTAAAAAAGATTTAGTTCTTGGTTTGCCAAAATTGAACTTTGAAAAGGATAGAATGTGTGATGCATGCCAATTAGGTAAACAAACTAGAGTATCATTTAAATCCAAAATTACTGTTTCAACTTTTAGACCTTTAGAGCTCTTACATATGGATTTATTTGGACCAACTAGAACCACTAGTCTAGGAGGAAAACGATATGGATTTGTAATAATTGATGATTACTCTCGTTTTACTTGGGTTTTCTTTTTAGCTCACAAAAATGAAACTTTTCATATTTTCACTAAATTTCATCGAAAAGTCTCTAATGAAAAAGGGTTTTCAATTCAAAATATTAGAAGTGATCATGGAACTGAATTTGAAAATCAAGATTTTGAAAATTTTTGTGATGAAAATGGAATTGGCCATAACTTCTCTGCTCCTAGGACACCCCAACAGAATGGGGTAGTAGAAAGAAAAAACAGAACCTTAGAAGAAATGGCCCGTACCATGCTTTGTGAAAGCAATCTTCCAAGATATTTTTGGGCGGAAGCTATTAACACAGCATGTTACATTTTAAATCGTGCTTTAATTAGACAATTTTTAAAGAAAACCCCCTATGAACTTTGGAAAGGAAGAAAACCAAATATTGCATATTTTCATATTTTTGGTTGCCGATATTTTGTATTAAATAATGGCAAAGAAAAACTTGGTAAATTTGATACAAAATCAGATGAAGCAATCTTTCTAGGTTACTCCTCCACTAGTAAAGCATTTAGAGTGTTCAACAAAAGAACTTTAGTAGTTGAGGAGTCCATACATGTTGTCTTTGATGAATCTAACGATCTTCCTTCAAGGAAGAATGAGGGTGTTGATGATGCAGATCCACTAATAGAAGGTATGAAGGAGATCACTCTGAAAGATTCAGCAACTCCAGAAGATAAGGATCAAGAAGACGAACAAAATGAAAGAGGTGAAGAAATTCAAGAACAACCTCAAGGTACAAATGACCTACCCAAGGAATGGAGGTATGTTCACAACCACCCTAAGGAGTTAATTATCGGTGATCCTATGCATGGGGTAAAAACTCGTTCTTCACTTAGAGATGTACTTAATCATTGTGCATTTGTATCTCAACTTGAACCTAAAACTTTTGAAGAAGCTGAAGATGATCATAACTGGATTAATGCTATGCAAGAAGAACTTAATCAATTTGAAAGAAATAATGTTTGGACCTTAATAACAAGACCTAAAGATTATTCAATAATTGGCACAAAATGGGTCTTTAGAAACAAATTAGATGAGCATGGAAATGTAATTAGAAATAAAGCAAGACTGGTTGCTAAGGGATATAATCAAGAAGAAGAAATTGATTTTGATGAAACCTTTGCACCTGTTGCTAGATTAGAAGCCATTAGACTTCTACTTGCTTATGCTTGCTTTATGAAATTCAAACTATTTCAAATGGATGTTAAAAGTGCATTTTTAAATGGATATATTTCTGAAGAAGTATATGTAGAACAACCCCCTGGATTTGAAAATCATGCTTTTTCCAATCATGTCTTTAGATTAAATAAAGCTTTATATGGTCTAAAACAAGCACCTAGAGCATGGTATGAAAGGCTAAGCAAATTTCTACTAAATAATGGTTTCTCAAGAGGCAATGTAGATACAACCCTATTTATTAAAAGAAACCAAAATGATATGCTAATTATACAAATTTATGTTGATGACATAATTTTTGGGTCTACTAATGAATCCCTTTGTCAAGACTTTGCTAAGCTTATGCAGGGAGAGTTCGAGATGAGCATGATGGGAGAACTCACCTTCTTCCTCAGACTCCAAATCAAACAATCAAAAGAGGGAATCTCCATCACCCAAAGCAAGTACACCAAGGAACTACTCAAAAGATTTGGAATGGAGAACTGCAAACCAATTGGCACACCAATGAGTCCCTCATGTAAGCTTGACAAGGATGATGAAGGTAAAAGCGTAGACTTAAAATACTATAGAGGTATGATTGGCTCATTATTATATCTAACTGCAAGTAGGCCTGATATCATGTTTAGTGTTTGCTTATGTGCTAGATATCAATCTAATCCTAAGGAATCTCATTTGAATGCTGTTAAAAGAATCCTTAGATACTTAAATGGTACACAAACTATAGGGTTATGGTACTCTAAGGACTCACAAATTAATTTGTTAGGATATTCAGATGCTGATTTTGCTGGATGTAAATTAGATAGAAAAAGCACAAGTGGAACTTGCCAATTTCTTGGAGTTAACCTAATCTCATGGTTTAGCAAGAAATAAAATTCGGTGGCACTGTCTACGGCTGAGGCCGAATACATTGCAGTCGGAAGTTGTTGTGCTCAAATCTTATGGATTAAGCAACAACTCGAAGATTTTGGAATCAAACTTAATGAAACACCAATAAGATGTGACAACACAAGTGCCATAAATCTATCTAAAAATCCAATACAACACTCAAGATCCAAACATATTGAAATAAGACATCATTTTATAAGAGAACATGTTCAAAACAAAAATATAATTCTTGAATATGTTTGCACTGAAAATCAATTAGCCGATATCTTTACAAAGGCCCTTAGTGAGGATAGATTCTGTGAAATTAGGAGAAATCTAGGAATTCTAGATCCATTTGCCTAAAATTTCTCAATTTTCAAAGAATTGATTAGAGCTCAATTTTTAACATCCATCCTGGTCCCAAAAGCTCAGATTTATCACTCTAAAAACTTATCATTGAGCAAAATTCTTTCTCCCAAAATTTCGAATTTTTCTGGAATTTATTTGTATTTTTTCTGAATTTTTGAACTTCATGAGTCGACCCCCATGAGTCGACTCAATGGCAAACTTGTAAATCCCACAAACTCCCCACGGGCTCATTGTTTTTAAACGGGAACCCTGTTTGTGAGACGACTCATCTTCTCATCGTCTTCCTTCCGAAAGCCGTTCTTTCCAACTCTTTCTTGCTCCAAAACCAAGGATTTATCTCGAGGCAATTCTCCCTCCTACTCTCCACCAAAAATTGCCTCCTTGGAAAAGAGATTTCTCGTGATTTCTCGCATTGCTCGGCGCGGTTGGAACGTGCCCTAGCACTTCATCGAACTTCCAAAATCCACTTCTTTTCTCCACTAAAATTCTTCTTTACTCTCTTGTGATCCCTCCTCTCAATTCAAGTCTTCTTGTCTGCTACTTTATTGGATATGGCTCCAAAGATGAAACTTCCCCAAAGAAGGAAATCAATCCGTGAGCCTGAGAAATTTGTCCGAAAGAAAAGGCATGCTCAGTCTTCCAGTGTTCCCGATCCAGTTTCAGTACCTGCTCAAGGTCCCTCTCAATTCTCCATAAGCCCCAGTGTAAATCCTCTTTCTGATAGAAAAGTAGAAACCGGAAAAAATATAGATTTTCGGTTCTTTGAGAAAGAAGGCTTTACTTTTGCTACCAAGATCAAAAATCAAGGATGGGAACTCTATTGCTCTCTTAAGGAAGTCACCTATGTTGACCTTGTTAGAGAGTTCTACCAGAACCTACATTATGGAAACGGGTCAGTGACTTCAACAGTCAAGGGGATTGACATATGCTTGGATTCTAGGATATTGGGAGATATACTTCAGTTGCCTAGTGAAGGATACTCATATATGGAACTCCCAATTAAAGAAGAAGGGATCAGAATTATCTTAGGAGAAGCTTTTTCAGGAAGTTTAAACAAATTGGAAGCAAAGCTATTATCCATTGAGATGAGGGTCCTGCATCAGATTGTAACAAAACTCTTCTTTCCTAGGAGTGGTAGGCATGATCTATTATCTGACAGAGATGTATGTGTCATGTTTCATATCATCACTCAGACCCCCCTAAACCTCTCTGCACTTATGATAGAGGCCATGAGAGAAACTTTGAACAGATCCAAGGCACACTTGCCTTATGATATGGCCCTTACTAGAGTATTTAGAAGGTTTGGAGTTAGCTGTGAGGGGGAGACACCTACCAAACTCTCACATGTAGACACTTTCAACCAACACAGCCTGCACCGAATGGGAATTACAAAGACTGTTGGTGGTTGGATCAAGGGCTCTGAAGAAAGAGCTGAGGAGAGAGCTGAGGAAAGAGCTGAAGACAGAACTGAAGGCAGAGTAGAAGAAGAAGGTCCATCTTTTCCTGTACATGACTTCAGGGAAGCATCACCGGATACCCAGTTCATTCCTGATACTGAGGCTGGCCCTTCTGAGTTTACTAGGATGCCCACACCAGTGTATCAGCCAGAGAGTAGAGCACCTCATTCAGAGTTCAGACTGGCTGACGATCAGATCGAGCATATATCTCAGCGTGTGGCTTCTTTGCTGTCTAGCCAGTGGGGTAGTACTTCTTTTGCACCTGGAGCTACCTCTTCTGATCAGACCATTACTCCCCACATCTCCACTGTGTTTCAGATGATTTCAGATCAGTCCATCAGGATACAGCAGCTTGAGGATACAGTCTGGAGACTGACTGGCAGAGTTTTTGACTTGCAGGGGCAAGTCCTTGCATTGGCCCATCCCCAGCCACAGGAGTCTACTATTGAGGTCGCAGACCTCACTGCAGAGGCTGGCAGGCTCAGAGGAGCTCTAGAAGGTGGATATGAATTACTGAGGAAAGAGATCCGAGGATCGAGTGAGCATGCTACCACCCAGTTCACTGCTCTACTTCAATCTGTTTCCAGAGCACTGAACGTACTTGATTCTATTAGACTCACCCTTTCTGTTCAGTCCCTAGCATCTCAGCGTTCTCAGCTACCCAGTTCATCTCGTTCTCCTGCTCGTGCCAGAGGCAGACGGGGTAGAGGACGCACTTCTGATCCATCATCTCCTCACCCTATCTCTGATGACTCCGATCATTGACTTATCTTGATCTATACCTTGGGGCCATGTATTGACATTTAGCTGGTTGAATTTTATGTATTGAAACAATTATGATATTAATGGAATCATCTTTTTTTCTACCTCTTTGTAATGATATCGATCATATTTTGGTTATATATTTTCTTCTTGTGGAAATATTGTCTTCTCCTTGTTGTTGTCTGCTCTTGATAATTGCTATATTAAGGGGGAGCAAATATCTGTAAAAAACTCTAAAAGGGAAGAAATTAAAGAATGTTTCAGAAAAAGGAAGAGTTAACTATGTTTGATGATGTCAAAAAGGGGGAGAAATTAAACAAAAACAAAAAAAATTAAAATTAAAAAAAAAAAAAGCAAAACCCAAAGCAAAACCCTAAATTATGAGAAAAAAGGGGGAGAAATTAAAGAAAAACAAAGATTGAAAGATTAAACCAAACTGGAGAAAATAAATAAAAACAAGAATTGAAAGATTAAACCAAACTTGAGAAATTAAACAAAAATTGGAAGATTAAAATATATATATATATATATATATATTGGGAAACAAATATTGGAGAAATTAAACAAAACTTTGAGAAATTTGGTATCGAAATTTGGTATCAGACAGAACTTAAACAAAAAGCCATCCATCAAAAGCAAAATCATAAGTACAATGCAAATAAGTATTTTTTTTTATATGCTCTAATATATTTCAAAATTCAAACTTACTCTGATACATCTTTTGAAATTTTATTTACCTTGATACAACTTAAGAAATTTGATTTACTCTAATACACCCTAAAATTTCTTTTAACTTGCTCTGATACATGATAAAATTTGATCTGATACAGTGTGAAAGTTTCTCTGATATATTATAACATTTGCTCTAATACAGTGTGAAATTTTCTCTGACATTTGCTCTAATACAGTGTAAAATTTTCTCTGATATATTATAAAATTTTCTTGCTCTGATACATTGTAAAATCTTTTCTGATATCATTGTAAAAATTATTTTTTCTTGCTCTGATACATTGCAAAAGTTATTTATCTTCTCTTGCTCTGATATATCTTAAACTCAAAATGATCTAATACCCTTTTCAAATCTTTAAGAAAATGGACAAACTATTTTTGCATTTATATTACATGCCAAAAGAATCATACTCTTTTCAAGCATATACACCTATAATGGATTCTTTTGAAATTAATACATTAACATAAATATTTTTGTTCAAATGTTTTGTCATCATCAAAAAGGGGGAGATTGTTGCTCCTAGATTGATTTTGATGATTACAAAGCAGATTGAAGGGATACAAATAATTTTAAAATGAAAAAGTCCTTATGCTCTTCAAGGGCAAAATCGTAATTTCACTAAAATTCTGATTTGATAGTATCATTTGATAGAACAAATGATTTGTAAACTATTGGTGAAAATTTCATTGTATTTGGACTTATATTTTTGAAGTTATGAAGGTTTGAAGTGCATGAGTCGACTCATGAGTCAACTCATGGCACTGTGAGCTGATTGGCACGCAAAAAATTTTCATGGCACGCTGGATTTTTGACTTGGCACGACCTGTGAGTCGACTCATGAGTCGACCTCTGCTGATTTGAGCCGAAAAATCCAGAAATCAGACCTTCTGGTCTGTGCAACAGAAGTTGACTCATGAGTCGACTCCTGATGCATGAGTCGACTCATGAGTCGACCCCTGCGACGGAAAATATCAGCAACGGCTATTTTTTTGCCCATTTTAATTGCCATTTATGCTTCCTAAAATTGCTCTAACGGCTCTTTATCTACCTAAATTATTTTCTCTTGCTTCTAATGCTACAAAATGCTTGAAATGGTGAAAGAAATTGCAGTTTAAATAGCAGATCAAATTGGAGAGAAAAAGATGAAGATCAATCGGCAGATCAAAGAGAGAAGAACAGAAGAGAGGATCCGAAATTTGCAAGAAAAAGCCTGAGATCAACGAAAAATCCAAAAAGAAAAAGAGAGAGGATCCACAATATACCAGAGAGAGTGTGAAAGAGAAAAGCAAGAGCTTTCAAGGAGAGAATCCTTCACACCTAGTGTTTCAACCTTGATCTAGAGATCGTTCAAAGCTTTCAAGAGATCTTCAATCAACAATCAACCTCTTCTCAAGCATTCAAGCGTTCATCCACTTTGAGAAAATCCGAAAAAGGGGTTCTTCATTTGAGTAAAGCTTTTATTGTTATATTCGCTCATTTAAGGAGCTGTTATTGTATTAATCTGTGCTCAAAATTTTCTAACTCTTTGTGAGTTTTTGTTCTTGTTTTTGGAGGATTTTCAAAACAAGGAAAGGTTGATCCGAACCTGAAATCGGAGTGTTTTGGGTTTACTTGTACCCGGAAAACAAGTGATCTAGCTTGGGATAGCTAGTGTCGGAGTTTCCGACGTTTTGTATTCGGGTTGAATACAAAGGATAGTGGATTGAAATTCTCAAGTAGGATCTTGGGGAGTGGATGTAGGTGCAAGGTTAGCACCGAACCACTATAAATCCTTGTGTTTGTGGTGTGCTTTATCGCTTTATCTTATTTCTTTATTATATCCTTGCAATACTGCTTTAGGTAATTAATATTGATTTAAAGTCTTAGTTTTGTTCTTCATAAGTAATCTGTTGGGCTTAAAATTTTTTAGAAACCCAATTCACCCCCCCTCTTGGGTTGCATAGCTGGGCAA
This sequence comes from Elaeis guineensis, assembly GCF_000442705.2. Taxonomy (NCBI): domain Eukaryota; kingdom Viridiplantae; phylum Streptophyta; class Magnoliopsida; order Arecales; family Arecaceae; genus Elaeis; species Elaeis guineensis. Next base: position 132,738,157 of record NC_025997.2, on the reverse strand, counting down.
CAGACGGTTCCACTTCCCGATGGGACATGACACCTGGCGCCGATTTTATCGCTGACACCAGCGGGACATCCGACACGGCGGGGCGTCCGGCGCCGACATGACACCTGATGCTGACAGGACGAGACATCTAACGCCGACTAGACGATGGACGCCAGCAAGCCTCTCGACATTTATGAGGCGCCTGACACCGCATCAACCGGCGGTACGGTCGGATCCTCGCGTACGACAAATCCACTCCTAGTCGCCAGCTCACCGTCCGACTTAGGAGTGGAGGGGGGCAACTGTTGGGGAATACCGACTGACCGACCGACTGGCCGACCGACCGACCGACCGACCGACCGACTGGCCGACCGACTGACTGGCCGACTGACCGACTGGCCGACTGGCCGACCGACCGACGGCCGGGGGCGCCCGACTGACGGACGCCACTACCGGCCATTCAACGGTCCATCGCCGACTAGGGATATATCGGGCACATCTTTCCCGACCGACTGAACCCAGAGGCCTGATGGCCGACTCATGGAAAGCTCGCCGATCGATCGGAGGAACCCAACGCCACTCTGCTGGCCGCCGACCTAGGGTCGGCCTACTCCTCCAACCGCCGTACAGCCGCCAGACCTTGTCAGCTCTGACAGCAACATGCGGCACGGCCATTTTGGGACGTTGTCCTGCCAGGGGCATTGTCAACCCTGATGATTTGACAGCCCCCGCGGCGATGTGACATTTTCACGGCGACATGACGTTTTCACGGCGACTCTGACAGTCCACAGTGGGTTGACAGTTCCTCACTTGTCCGCGTCATTAATGACGGCGCCATACTGTGCTCCGCTATATATACCGGGGAAGGCAACAGTGCAAGGGATCGATCCGCTCGTCTCTCCCACATACGCAGGCTCGCTCCTCTCTCTCTCTCTCCCCCTCAGAGCTCTCTGTCTACATTTCACTGTTGGCTGAAGGGGCTGCAGCTGCTTTAACATCATTAGACGGCATAGTAGGAGCTGCTGCAAGGATGGATTTCATGTGTGGATCAGGTGGGGAGTGCTTAAGCTTCAGCAGTATCTGGCGCATTCTTGATAGATCAGCAGGCTTCCCATGTTTTGGGCGCTGGATTATAAGAACCAATGACTTCTTCTCCTCTTTCTTCCCCCTTTTTTTTTTCTTCTCTAGCACTGGCACATCACAAGGGATAAGCTCTGCAATTGCCTTCCAGAATTCTTTTCCGCCTCAGCATGAAATTTTGCTTGATTGGCCAGAAAGAGCTAACATCCAAGGATATTCAACAAATGTATCAGAAAACAATCAAAACAACAGGCAGAATGTTTCAGTTTACAGTGTCAAAATTCTAAAACAGGACTGGTCGGGAAACATATGAACATGGAGTTAAATTTATACAGACCATATGTACTGTACCATAGCAATTAACAAGCCTTACCAGCTTATAGACATAGTTTTGCCCAGTCTTTGAAAACCAACTCAAATCGTATGCCACTTCCTCTATCTAATCATTACCACTAAAACGGCCTTGCAATTATTTTAATAAAATGTCTTGGTTCTAATTGAGAGTCTCATAACTTGCAGCAACATTGAACAACATTTACCCTGTTCTATTCCTATTGGAGACTTTCTGTGCATATCTAGGTATGCAATCAAAATTAAGTATTTCAAATCTTTTGTCCTGAACACTAGCTACACTTTTAACTCTTCCCATAACCCACCAAAGTTGAATATATTTCTTTATCTTGGTTTAGCCATTTTTGCTCTTCCTTTAGTCTCGTGCATTCCCAAAATTTCCTGGTCACAAATTTCCCTAATGTCATAAGCAACACCAATATGAATCAGAGTTAATATCGAGACTTATTGCATCTAAAACAAGCATAAATGGGATGAGCCCTTAGTTAAGGCCCACCATGCCGACCATCCCCTAACTCTTTCCATGGGCACACGTACACGTTATAAAGCCATCGGCCTGCGACATGCACGTATCAGACAATTTGTTGCGGAAAGTGAATAATAACAAAATCAATCTAACTAGGCTCAGACAACTGACTTGCAAAGATAAACTTGTAATTCCAGAGAGTGATCAATGATAGAGAGGGATATGTCGGTGATAATCTTAACATGCAATAACCACAGAAAAATAAAACAGGAAGGAGATATACAAAAATTGCTGCCAGAAAGGATAATAACCAACAAACCGGTCAAGTAGAGGGTATGTCTTAATAGCAATGTACCACTTTATGGTCAAATTCTATGTGCATAATTGTTGAATAACCATCATTTGAAAATTTTCTACAAACATCAGGACATGCAAGAACTGATGGATTTTACAAGAACAAATTTCTCATGCAATATCAGAAAACTTCGGCAAAAGATACTTAAAAGAGTGCCCTAAGAACCGCGAATTTGTTTCATTCAGATACCTGATTCCAGCATTTTGTGGAAATAGTATTTAACAGCATTCATCCCACTCACCTTCTACTTGTCCCCGTTATTGGCTTTATTAGTTTCACAGTTAATTTTTCTCCTCCTCAGGAAATCAATTTTGTAATCCTCATCTTCCTCCCTGATTTGGTTGACTAACTCTTTCTCCCTCCTTTCCTTTTTCTTGAAGCTGTAGAGCATTTTGCCCGCCAGTCAACAAATGAGATAAGGAGGTTATAAGTCTATGCACCATGGCCACCATCCAAACTCATTTTGCCTGCCAGTCAACAAACAAGATAAGGATGTTATAAGTTTATTTATAGTGGCCACCATACCAACTTTCTCCCCTCTGACAATGGACGGAAAACTAGATTTCCAACACAAAAAGTGCTGTAATTACATGAACATAACAAACAGAATTCCCGTCCCATATGGAGGAAAATTCCAGCAAAACTTGATGGAGGAGAAGCTAGTACACATCATCTTTGTCGGCATCCACATCTAAAGAAAACAATAGACAGAAACTACCATATAACATCTCACATGAAGAACACAAACCGTCAGCGGGGCAAACTAGTGATGATACTCTACCTTGAGGTGGTAAGTTCTTAACAGAGGTAAGATCGTGGAGTCGAGAAAAAACTTCTAGCCGTTGGTTTCCACTTCGATCGAATTTGATTCAGGTGCATGAACCTCACTCGGGTGTTAATTCAAGTGGTTCTTTTTCTTCCCCCTTTTTTAACACGGTGCCAGATCAAAAGATCGATGTTCAGGAGAAGACAAAAGAAACCGAAGAAAGAAATTGGAGATGGATGAGATCACGCGGAATGGAAATCAGATCGAACAACAAAATAGATGAGAATAATAGCAAGGCACCGCCTCCATTCTCGGAGTATAAAGTCCTTAGTTAATTATCTAAGTTAGATTTGGATCTAAATCCTAATTAGATTAGAATTAATAATTTTTTTAAATTTATTTCAAGACAGATTCGAATTGGATTCGAATTGAATCTAATCTGAACCAAATTAGATTTGGTGCACTTAGTCATATTTCTCATGCATTCTCTCATCCATATGGTTGACCAAGATGGAGGAGAGGGTGCTGAAAATAGCCCCCTCCCCTTGGACATGCAGCATGGTAAAGGGAGGCACAAGTTGATACCTCACCTACATCCATTACGAAACCTTTTGTTTTATAGAGTTTGGATTTGATATAAACTTAGAGGATCCTATTCCTAACCTCTAAAGGTATTTGATTTGATCTAAGATTTCTTATCTATTTAAGGATGTGTTTGGAGAAGGAGAAAATCAATCTAGGCATGAGCAAGGACTTGGGCATCCCCTCTTCTCCTGGGCATCTCTCTCCTCTTGGCATCCTCCCACCCCTTCAGGTGTGGCATGTGGGCTCCTTTCTAGGCTTCGAGATCTGATCTCAAAGCCCTCCTCTCCTCCCCTTTCGAATAAGAGCTTTATCCCTCTTTCCTACATTGGTTGCCATGCGAGCGAAGTAGAGGGTCTGAACATCCGGATCTCGCAAAGCAACTCAATTCAGAAATCAATCAACCTTGATTAAAACTTCTACTACGAATCAAGATAAGATTTCATAAATGTTATGAAAATTTTAATTACTAATCTATTCAATTTTCTTTCGACATCCAATGCGATCAAACAATTTTTTCTTCACAATCTAAATCTGATTTGATTTGACCCAAAAAAAGGATAGAACCTAATCCAATTAGAAACCCAATCTCCTCAATAAATTCCTAATCTAATTCGGAATTAACTGAATCTAAATTCTGATGAAATCAAAAATTAGTCTCCCTTACATTCAGACTTGATCCAATCAAACTCAATCTAAGTCAAATTGAATCCAATTCAATTAGACTTCATCCAAACCTCATTGCTCAATCAAATTATTGGTAACATGCACACCGATGCATAGGCAACTCTTTGCCCAGATGCTTCACTAAGCATGTTGCAGCGACTTGGAGTCTAAGTCATGTGGGCTCACCTAACAATTATTGTCCACATTTCTTAGTTAAGCCCGACCCATCATTCACAAGTAGGTGCAAGACCGTCATTAGGTCCCTCATCTAATAGTTATTGGGTCCAACCCCATTCTTATCCTGGAGCAACTCTTTGCTAATAAAGTGGTTGCGTGTTTCCGATAAACCTGAACCACTGTAACCAGCTGAGAACAATCAACACCGATAGCACGTCCACACATCTACAACAGTGGAGACCTATGGACTTAATATTTATGAAGAGGTTTATGTTTTAGGTCTCATCTAATCAGTCATTATATGATCGATCTAATTGACATGGGCTAAATCCAACTGCTAAGCAACCTAGTTCAAGACCCAATCTTCCAAATTGGTCAGGTAGTGGAGATCGGTGGGGGTCCCCTCATTGCCTTCCTAAGATATCAATAAATTGGCCAGGTCGGCTAATGGAACCAATTAAATAACTATGTCTCATTAACTTGTTTAGACACCAATAGGTCGATTGATCAGAATTGGTTAGCTCAAGCGAATCGGGCTCAAACCAACGAACCAAATTAGGTCTTTAGGTTAATCGATTCTACATATAAAATTCAATCGATTTAATCAACAATAATTATATGATCATTAACTTAACTGATCTGCTCCTAATCAATACTTGACTTGATTTGATCAATTACTTAATCTAATTAGACTCATATGACTCAAATCAAAAATCTTAAATGCAAACCTATTACATGATCTAATTAATAGTTTTTTCATGACCAAAATCCCCCATGCACAAACATAAATTTTAGATTCTAAAATCATATTTCAGATCGAAATTCATTATATGAAAGTAAGTTTTAAAATATAAAAATAATTTTTAGATTTTGGCATACTAACATATATCATATATACGCATGTAAAATCAGATCTAAACAAAATTTTAGATCTAAGCATGATATTATATATCTCATATACTAATCATGGATCAGATTAAAAGTAAATTTATGATCTAAATATGTAATCATATATCACATATATGAATCAAAATTTAGATCATATAAAAATTTCAGATTTTATGCATGCATCTATGTATGACATAAACATGAACTAGAACTCTTTCTAGATTAAAATTCAGATCTATGCAAGCAATTACATATCAACTATATATTCTAAAATTAAACTCAAAATCAAATTTCAAATTAGAAGAACCATCCATACATCTCATATATCAAGAAAAAAATCTGATTTTAAAATCTTTTCAAAAACATGTATACCAAAATTCAGCATATGAAAATCCATGGCTCTGATACCACTGTTGGAATTCAGAGTTTGATGCATGCATATGTATTTCAAAAATTTTATTTTTTAAATATTATAATAAAAAATAAGATTAAAATATTTTTAATCTGAATTATGCATGCATAAAAATATAAAATCACATGGATCTATCTCATATGTTGAAATTGATATATACTGAAATTCATATTGTGATCAAATCACATACCTGTTTCGCAATCTTTTTCTTCAAATCTAGATCTGAAAGAGAAGAGGTTCTCTCTTAGCTGCATAAGTATCTGACCTCTACAAATATCCACTCAGGATCAGCCTAGAACAGTCCTTTTAAATCTGAATTTTTGTTCTCCAAAATTCAGCCTGCTGAATCTGAACGAAGCCTGGATCGTGATTAATGCTTGATCTCTTTGCTTGATCTTTTTCTTTTTTTCTTCTCTAAAGTTTCTTCTTGCTTTGTACTGCTACAAAAGACTAGCAACCAGCAGATGATGGGATGCCCAACGCCTTGGGCGTGTTAAGCTTTGGGACGTCCCAAAAGTTGGGATGCATGGGACGCCCAAGTGGAGAGGAGAGAGGGAGAGGAAGAGAGGGCTTAGGGGGATCTTCTAGGCGTGGGGCTTGCTAGTTTTGGATGCTCTAGGGATCTTAGGAGAGGTCCCTTTAAATAGGTACAAGGATTGAATCCTATTCAATCTCATAATATAAATCTTACTTGGATTAGGAATCCTTATAACTTAAGTCATTCAACTTAGATTAGGAATCCTTTTAGGCACCAACAATTAGAGACCTTGCACCCATAATTAGACACCCCAAAATATACCTAAGAGATGCCCCATAAGAGAATTAAAAGCCTTCTAATCAATGGACATGCCCAACTTGATCAAATCAGGGTGGCGCCCAACAATAACTATCAAAAAAATTAATTAGAAACTTGCAACCTTAATTTATATGATCCATAATCTTAGATATCCAACAATTGGAGTCTCATGAATCTTATTCATATAGGTTATTAGCAGGTAATTAAGTTAAAATTATCTTATCAAATAAGTAATCCCAACTGAAAGAGAAATTGGGTCCAACCATATGCTAGCAAGATTATCATGAACCCAATGGGTTTCTCTAAATTCAATTGACACTTCATCAGCTCAATTACTAATTTCATGTCTAATCTCTTTGTTGTGTGACTCCATAGATTTAATTCTATCTAGTAGTGAGATATACAATGATCTCTATCATTGTATCATTGAAACTCTTTCAATGCATCGGAATAATTTCACTCTAACTCAGCAAGAATTGTCGATCCGAAACAATCATAGTGAGCTCTCACAATCCATCAGTGACATCTAGTAGTATGTAGTAATAACTCAGTAGAACTGAAATGAACCTCTAGGTGTAGTTAACATGTGATTCGATCCCTCTATCGTGAATCTCGATTAGATGGCAGGTTATGGATAAATCGTCAAATCTCAACATCAGTCATATGATAGATTCGATTAGCTCAAGTCTAATTATGACTTCTCTGAAAACTCTTTTTCATCAATCACACTGCTGTGGCCACAGATCTTGGACTTAACTTCTCAAATCTTATAGGGCTACTCTTTTCTATCAAGATCGATAGATCCTATCTTGATGCACATCCCACTCCTACAGTAGATCAACTGTCACCAACATCCACTACAAGGGCTCATTGAGACTCATGTTTATGTGTCAGTCAAACTTCAGCAGCCTCACTGTGAGTAGCAGTACCATCTCAAGTTAAAAGACCAGTCACACAACTACAGCATCGAAATAATCACTGACGATCGAATAGAAATTCAAATGACTCTCGTATGATCACGCTCAGTACTAGTTATTCTTTAACAACTACCTACACTCGTCATCCTGTGTCTCTACATGGTAGACCAAAGACTCATCTATCCCGAAGAAAGTGATTTATGCACCAGTCTATTCGAATCTATCAATGTCCTCATGATGATCCTTTGACTGAAAGTATTTAGGAATTAAATACATGTCTCTAATTCTCAACACTTTGAGAATATGTATCGAAACTAATTTCCATCTCCACTGACGATCGACCCATCAGAGATGATGAAGGCCCCACCAAAAGCCCTTCCATTAAGTTCTGGAAAGAGGCATGGTGGAAGGGGGTGGGAAGGATCCGTCGTTAGTGTAGGGGGATGAGGGTCGGCGTCATCCTCGAGGAGGGAGTCTTCGACGTCGTCGGTGTCAAAGCACTGGGAGGGCAGGTGAGGGTCATAGCCCAGATAGTTGTTGTCGTCATCGAAGGGGCGAGTCGTGGAGGCAGGAGGCGGGTGGGCGAGTCCACGCCTGTCTCGAATGAATCGGCGAAGGTGCCGGACGTCGTGCTTTCTCTCCCTCTCTCGCCCTATACTTCTCAGTCAGAATCCTTCTTCTCCTCCTTTCTCTACTCTTCGTGCAGGTAGAAGCGGGCACTTGCTCCTTTGCATGCGTGTCTTGCCTCTTCTTTTGCCAGCTAGAGGAACGCCCCTGATGACTTGAATTTTAGGCACCCAGCCCATGGATGGGATGGAGACCCTCGTGCAGTGTCGAACAGGGTGTGCTATGCCTCGCCTCCATGTGGATCTTCAGCATCTTTCGTGTGGATGGTGCCGTCTGGAGCTGCGGGGCTATTTTGTCGGTGCTGATAAATGCTCTCTTATGAGACTCCCTCGCAATACCTTTCCATCGAGCGATCAAGGTGCCATGTGAAAAATTGATAACCTGCAATGCGCGAACAGGAAAAACTGCTACAAGAAAGATTACGTTATCCATGGTTTCCATAAAAGTTTCTTATTAGTTGTGCAACTTTATTCGAATTAAAATTCTTTGGAAAAATCCAATAGAGTTGGACTGAATTTTTTATAAAAATCAAATATGTTAGATTGCCCGGTCCATTTTGGCTCATCTATTTTTGCCTTAAACCCATCTATGGGTCTATTGGACTACAAAATTATATATATATATATATATATATATATATATATATATATATATATATATATATATATATATTGAAATCTTTTTTCTCCTGCAGAATTGGGGCCGGAGAAAAATTAGGTTATTAAGGGTCTTACTTAAATAAATCGTGCAATCCATAAATCTATTGGAAATCCAACCCAATCCCATGAGATTTTCCAAATATGCCCCAAACCGGTTTTTATCATTTCATCATCGTATGGCTAGTAAAAATAATATTGCGAGAAAAATGGAATTGGATGGGGAGGTGATAATTGCTAAACCATGCTCAGGAGAGATTTCATAACAATACGGATTTCCAATTCTCCTTAACAGCAATGTGATGGTCATGCAATGACTATTAATCATCTATACAAAAAAACAAAGAGTATGACATATCTATATATACATGTCACTTGGCTCACAAAGTTAATCTAGATCATTATTGTGAAAGTTATGTATTATCTAAGCAATTCACACAACCCATTGGATATGTTCCATGTTCCACATATTATGAATATATAGATACCTATAAAGAGCAAGTTGAATTCTGTAATTTCCATTGACAACTAATTTAATTATCTTAAACAAAATATATTGGAGGAAAAAAGATTCACGTTGCTTGTTGATGCCTAAAATCCAACATGATAGAGTAAGGCGATTTGATTGACAGAGATTGGGCTACTCAGATTGGCTGGAGCAAAGCTGTATGATGCGAGAGCCAACTTGTAACCAAAGAAAAAAAGACAATCATAAGTTGTTGGAACATATCCAGCTAAGGATCCTCCGATGCTTAAGTCAAATAAAATTTCAGAAAGAAACAATAAAAATCTAAGAAGGTGAGAATAAGCGAATAAGTTTCTTACCTGGGTGTCCCTTAGCTTGATTTACATAAAGAGCAGGATGCTAATTTGTCGCAATTTGGATCACATGATCTCCAAATAAGCCATTATGCTCTTCTCATGTTCTATCATTCTAAATGATTACAATCTTCTTTATCTAATGTATCGAGATTGCATCACGATGTAATAGCCTGCATTGATCATTTGGAGACTTGTTTGGTCCTTGACTCTGCATGACACATGATGGGCTTCTATTGGTCGGTTGAGCTAGCGAGCAAGATTTTAGTGATAGTGAATCCGAGCTATATTACTTATCCCCTACTTTCGAATTTCAGTCTTTTTTTTTATTCAAATGTAAAAAAAGGTCAAATTAGCCAACTGTATGCAGACATAAGCTTATTGTGTTTTGCCGCATCTTTTAAAGTCATGGGTTGGAAGAGTGATCAGGTGCGTAAACCTCGATTGATCTAAGCCACTGAACTATTTTTATTTTGAAAGCTATCGAGGTCGCTTTTTGTATTAAGAGTTGTAAAGATCGACTCTATGATTTGCTCAAGGTTTGCTCTTCAAGCTGTGCGACTCGTCGGTCTACTTGATAGGTCATTTGCTGAAGATTAGCTTTTCCACCTGAAGAAGTTAGCTTATCTTGCCTGGAAGGATCCAGGTCCTCTCTATATGCAAAAATTCAATCAAAAGTTAAACACTTACAGATATGCAAAGAGACGGCAGAGGTCAACTCATCAAGATTGTTGTCCCCTGAGACTGGCATGAGAGCCAGTATGGCCTAAGATTTGCCACTAGGCACTTGTCCCCTATTCTTAGTGTTAGATGTGTATCCTAGATGCCAGATTGGCTGACACATTCCTGTACAAATGTAAAGACAAATTTATAATTTTGACTATAAATGAATAAAAGGATTATTCTACTATCACATTGTGTACATTATGTCTGTGATATATCCTTTGAGTTAGTAGGAATGTTAATTCATATTTTCAAGAGTTGAAAATTTAAGATATGAATTTACATAATTAACTCATAAACAGCTCCTGACCATAGGATCATCACGAAGATGGTGATCGATCCGGAAGGTTGGTATACGATCGCTTTCTTAGGATAGATGTGTCTTGAGTCTACGGTATGGAGACACCGGAGCGAGAGTACAGATATTCATTGAGAACGAGAGTACTGAGCGTGATCACCTCGAGCAGTCATAAGGAAGTCTACCTTCTCGTTGATGACTAGCTCGATGCTACAGCTGTGTGTCTAGTTCTTTGATCTGAGGTGAATCGACGGTTCACCTTGAGTGTGTTATAGTTTGACTACAGTATAACTCGATCTTCTAGCCATTCGAAATCTTGAGATGTATGTTGGCTGTAGCATATTCATTGTAGGAACCAGATTGCACCAAGATGGGATCTATCAACCTCGATAGATGAGAGGAGTAGTCCTATAATGATCGAAAGATTGAGTCCTTAAGCCCATGGCTATGGCAGAGTGAAATAATAGAAAAGACTTTTCCATTAAGGTTTCACATCAGACTTGGATCAATCGATTGATTCATATGACTGATATTGGGTTTGATGAGTTCACCTTGACCCTAATTCAGTCGAAACTCATGATAGAGGAACTCAATCACACAGGTAGCTGCACTGAAAGGTTCGTCTTCATTTTTGATGGGTTGCCACCATATACTGCTAGGTATCACTGATGGATTTTGGGAGCAATTAGAATGATCTTGATGATCGATCATTCTAATTGTCTGAAACAGAAGAGTTTTGGTCCATCGAAAGGAGTTTCGATGATGTCGATGATGAGATCATGACATGTCTCATTATCATACGAAAATGAACCTAACTGGATCACACAAATAAAAGTTAGGGTCTGGATGTCATCAATTAAGCTAGTCCAGTTCGATTGATTTGGATTAGATCCAATTAGGTTCAAAAAAATCGTACTAGCACACGATTGAGCCTAACTTTCTCCTCGTGTAATCTTTTCTATCTTGACTGAGCCAAATATGATTTGGCTCATCCAGAGAACCTTGAGAAGGTTTCTCTCAGTTTGACTAGAGCTAGTCCAGTTCAGAAAGGACTTGTCTTAATTTATGAGATGAATTTAAGACAACACCTGCTAATTCCTGTCACCTGTCATTTTTGTTTTAGGACATCGGTCAAACGTTGACCCATGGATCTTGGACTGAAGGTCACTTGGCAAGAGGTCATTGGAGAGTTTTTGTGGAGTGTCCACCTGCTAATTTTACCCTCAAAGTGGGTGCCATAATCAGATATAGCGTGCACCCCAAGTGGATAAGGATAGAGTCCCATGAGATGAGGACTCTATGCCTTGATCGACTCAAACTATTGGGCGCCAATCTCACTGTGTTTATCCAGTGTTGACGCCAACAGTAGGAGGGTTTGATGGAATTTTTATCTGATATGATCAGATGACATCACTCCACCAATCAAATTTTTTTTAGAATTAATTAGAATTTTTTGATTGGTCGAATGATGTGGCACTGCATGGCGCGGCAGAGTCTATTTAAACCCTGTCTGCGCCTAGGGTTTAGAGAATCTACTCAATACCCAGCAAAAATGTAAAACCCCTCCACTTCTCCATGCCCCCTCTAGTCCTCTCTCTCCCCTCTTCACATCCAAGAAGTTGGACATCCATCTGGTGCTTGTCCAAGGCGTGGTGGCTCTCTAAACAGAAAGCTGCAGGAATTTATCAAGAAGCTGCTGCTCCAGCTTCAGAAGATCTTTTGAAGATCTTCCAGATCAGATCCAGATCTAATTTTTGGAGTAGAGATTTGCAAGGAGAAGATGATCCAGATCCTGCTTGAGTGGATACCAGTAGAGGCCAGACAACTGTGTGGCTATTTTTGAACCTCGGGCATTGCTGCGATCATCTACAGGATAACTAGTTATCCTAGAGGTATTTCTCTAATCCTCAAGTTTTAGATTTAATTTTAGATTAAATATTAGATAATAAAAATTATATTTAATAGACCTTAGATCTGAAATAAAGTAGGATAATTTTTCTAAAAATATTTCGTCCTAGATCTTATTAGATCTGGAAGATCCTACAAGAAAAAAGTTGATTTTTTTCTTCAACTAGTATCAGAGCCAGGTTGATGGCTCTATTTCAGATCTAATTTAGATTTAATTTTTATTTTTATTTATCTGATATTAATGGATTTTAGATGTCACATCAGATATGATTGAATCTAAAATCAAAAAATTTAAAATTAAATCTAAGTAGATCTAACATGTATGAGATGCATGACTAGACTAAGAATAGTTTAAACTATGAATAATCTTAAAGTTTTATATTTTAATATGATTAAAATATAAATTAGATCTAATTTATTTTTTAATTTTTTGATATTATAAATATTATATTCAGATCAAAAAATAAAAAATAAAATTTAATTAATTCATAAGATTGATCTATTGCATGCCTAGACTAGTTATAGAATTGTTCTAATAACTATCTAGAATAGATTTTATATTGAATAGTTCAATTTAAATCTTATTTTTTAGATGTTATATATGATGTATCAGATCTGAAAGCATACTAATTAGATCAGATTTTAATACATGAGATGTATGCAAAGCATGTATAAGTCAGATCTGAAATTATATATGTGATATGTAACTTAGATCTAACTAGTTTTGTAGTTAAATCAATATTTCTGATTAAGATGTTTCTCATGGCCATCCGATCATAAGAACAAAGTAGAGTTTAAGACCCTCTCCTCCTATTCAATGGGGTGTTCTTATGGCGTATAGGGGTGCTGCGCGTTCATCCTTAATCAGAAATCAAACTTATTTTTCTACAAAATCCTAGATCCTGAAATCCTATGATTTATTTTACATGTTTTGTTTATAAATCTAAGACTTAATTAATGAATTAAGCTTATGAAATTAAATTAGGTCTAAAATTAAAAATTTCATATCTAAGTCATTTTCATAAAATTGGATTCGGGCTTGGGTAGCTCAATTAGGTCTAGCCGTTGATCAAACCGAATCAAAAGTTGGTTAGGTGGGATCATGAAAGCTAATAATTGACCAGCCTAATAGGATTAAGTCTAGGTCAAGGTCGAATCACATTCATATGTGACTCGATCAAGTTAAGACCTAATTTGGCTAAGTAGTTAGAGTCTGGATTGTAGGCTAATCCAATTAGTTCTGGTTCGACAATTTGGTGTCTAAGGTAAGTTGGACAGATGCGACTGACTGATTTTTAATTGAGAGCTATTCGACTTGAATGCATTTTTATCAAGTTAATGGCATATTCCTCCCACCAGTCTCACTTACCTGGCCATATATGTCGATCCAGTTTTGATTTGAGGTGGCTAACAATTCAAGTAAACCAATGCCACTAGGTTAGTCATAATTGTTATGACTATGTCAAGTCAAGTTTAATGAGACCTAAATCAAATCTTTCTAAAAAAATATTAAGTCTAAGGTCTTCAACCATTGTGGATGTGCGGGTCCTTTCCGAGGTTGATTGTTCTCGACTGGTTTCAGTGGCTCAGTTGCACCGAGAAGATGCAACCATATCCATTAGGCATTGGATGCTACGGATTAGAGGATGGGTTGTACTTAATATTTTGGATACGGTGAGGGACCCGATCAGGAATCTAGTTTGTGCAAATGGTGGGTCTGACTTAACTAAGGATTGGAGCAATATTCCGGATACGGTGAACTTCATGAATTAGAGACCAAGTTTTAGGTGCACCATGATTAGAGAATCATTGGACAAGAGTTGTCCACTCATCAGTTGACCCATCACCAATAACTGTTAGGTGAGGTGGTGAGCCAGTCGGTGAGACCGCACCACCCACTAGAAATCACTAATCATGGAGATTTTCACATCTCTACCTAGGGAGTGTAGGAATCTGAAAAAATAGTAGGAGCTTAATTTATTTAAAAATAAAACTCTTAAATAAATTGGTTAAGTCTGATTACAAAATCTAACTAAAAATTTTTGACTCTCTATAGAAAATATATCTGCGTCCAACTCTCTGACCAAAATACTAGACACCCACAGATTGACTGGACCTAATTTCAAAGACTGGTTGAGGAACTACAGAATTATTTTGGGTTCTGAGAAACTGACTCATATCTTGAATCAGGATCCACCTGCCATGACAACACGTCCGACTGCTGAACAGAGAGCATCTCTGAAAAAGTGGACGGATGAAGATAACAAAATCAGGTACTACATGTTGGGTACAATGTCTGATGACTTGCAGCACCAGCATGAGAATATTATGACTATCCGTCAAATGTTGGCTCACCTACAAGAGTTGTTTGGTGAATAAAGTCGCGCAGCCAAGTATCAAGTCTGCCAAAGACTTTTTAAGACTAAAATGCATGATGGGCAGTCAGTCTAAGATCATTGTTTGATAATGATCAAGGACCTTGAGGAGCTTGAGAAGCTCGGTATCATCTTAGACAAAGATTTTCAGATTGATGTGATCCTTCAGTCCTTGTCCGATGCATATGGTCAGTTCATCATGAACTTTTATATGCATAAGATGCAGTGTACCTTGGCTGAGTTAATGAACATGTTGGTTACGGCTGAGCTTTCTTTGAAAAGTTCAAAAGGCTCAGTCCTTACTGTGGAGCGGATTTCTTCTAAGAGAAAGTCTTTTGGAAAGAAGAAAAAATCTGTGAAGAAGCAAAAGGTGGATGGAAAAAGGAAGAAGACGGAACCGAAGAAGAAGGCTGTTGAAAAGGAAAAATATTTCCACTGTAATTCAGACGGCCATTGAAAATAGAACTGTCCTCAGTACCTGACCACCCTGAAGAACAAGAAGGATGGTCCTTCTGGAGGTATGCTCTTTATAGAATCTAATCTTACGATTTTCTCTGCATCCAGTTGGGTACTTGACTCTGGTTCTAGTGCTCATTTATGCACTTCTATGCAGGGTCTTGAGGAGAGCAGAAGGCTGAGGGATGGAAATATGATCCTACGCATCGGGAACAGAGCAAGAGTTGCTGCTGTGGCCGTGGGAATGTATCCTCTGCGATTACCGTTAGGATTAGATTTAGTTCTTAGAGATTGTTATTATGTGCCTGCAGCAAGCAGGAATTTGATTTCTGTTTCATGTTTAGCACAAGAAGGCTATGTGATTAGCTTTCATAAGAACCATTGTAACATATTTTATAAAAATAATAAAATTATAAATGGTTTTCTTATTAATGGTCTCTATCAGCTACATATTGATGTATCTGTATTTCATATCGAGCAAAATATGAATGCTATAGGAATTAAAAGGTCTAGAGATAGTCTAAATAATAGGTATCTGTGGCACCTAAGGTTAGGTCATATAGCGGAAGACAGGATTAACAAATTGAAAAAATTCAGACTATTGAGTCCATTGACTTTTGAGTCATATCCAGTTTGTGAATCATGCCTTCAAGGCAAAATGACCAAGCTCCCTTTTATGGAACATGGAGAAAAGGCCACAGACCTACTTGCCCCAGTACATACAGATGTGTGCGGCCTATTTGATGTGTCGGTTAGAGACAACTATGTCTACTTCATTACCTTCACCGATGATATGTCTAGGTACGGATATGTGTTTCTAATGAAACACAAGTCTGAAGCTTTTGAAAAGTTCAAAAAATTCAGGCATGAGGTAGAAAAACCAACAGAAAAGTCCATTAAGGTTCTTCGATCAGATCGAGGAGGCGAATATCTTAGTCAGGAGTTCTTAGACTATCTTAATGACAATGGCATAGTCTCTCAATGGACTCCACCTGAAACGCCACAACTCAACGGAGTTTCAGAATGAAGAAATCGGACCCTATTAGATATGGTCCGTTCCATGATGAGCTTCACGAACCTCCCTGAGTTTCTTTGGGGACATTATCTCATGACAGCAATATATGTATTGAATAGGGTTTCCTCTAAAATCGTTCCTACCACACCGTATGAGATATGGCATGATAAGAAGTCAAGTTTGAGTCATCTCAGAATTTGGGGTTGTCCGGCTCATGTCAAGAGACAGCAGGCGGACAAGTTAGAGTTCAGGTCTTTTAGAGCTCGGTTCATAGGATATCCTAAAGAGTCATTAGGATACTATTTCTATGTTCTGAAAGATCATAATGTGATTATGAATCGACATACTATTTTTCTTGAAAAATAGTTTATTCAAGATAGTGGCATCAAAAGAATAATTAAGCTCAAGGAGAATGTCTCCCAAGAGCAACGAGCTAAAGAACCTGAGGAACCTAATCAATTAGAACCAGTCCTAACACAACCTCTTCCACCTCGTAGATCGACTAAAATTTTTTGTCCTCCTGAAAGGTACTTAGGTACTATACAAGAGAAAGTAGAGGAAATATTCCTCATGGAAAATGGGGCTCATGGTGATGACCCCAAGACCTATGACAAGGCGATATCAAATATCGACTCTGAGAAATGGTTAGAGGCAATGAGATCAAAAATTGATTCGATGCACTCAAACCAAGTCTGGACCTTGGTAGATTCATCTGAAGGTATTGTATCTATTAGGTATAAATGGATCTTCAAGAGAAAGATAGGTGCAGATAGGAATATGGAGACATTCAAGGCTAGACTCATCGCGAAAGGTTATAGTCAGTGCGAAGGCATTGACTATCAGGATACCTTCTCGTCCGTAGCCATGTTAAAATCCATCCGCATATTGCTTGCTGTTACAGCCTATTTCGATTATGAAATATGGCAGATGGACGTGAAAACGGCGTTCTTAAATGGACATTTTGAGGAAGATGTCTATATGGAACAGTCACTTGGTTTCACATCCAATGATGATGATCACAAGGTCTGCAAGCTGCAAAGATCCATTTATGGACTTAAAGCAAGCATCTCAGAGCTGGAATACTCATTTTAATGATGTAATTAAAATGTTTAGTTTCATCAAGAATGAGGAGGAACCATGTGTATGTAAAAAGATCAGTGGAAGCGTAGTTGTCTTTCTCGTATTATACGTAGATGACATCCTCCTAATTGGGAATAACATTCTCATGTTGACCTCAGTCAAAATATGGTTGTCTAAGAAGTTCTCTATGAAAGATCTAGGAGAGGCATCCTTTATACTGGGTAGTAAGGTCTATAGAGATAGACCAAATAGGATGCTGGGACTTTCACAGAAGATGTACATAGAGGAGGTGCTAAAAAGGTTGAGCATGGAAAACTCCAAAAGAGGTTTATTACCTTTTAGACATGGCATTCATCTCTCCAAGAAGATGTGCCCTAGCACATATGAGGAGATTGAACGTATGAGCAAGATCCCTTATGCTTCAGCAATAGGGAACCTCATGTATGTCATACTATGTACACGACATGATATAGCCCATGCTGTGAGTGTCACAAGCAGATATCAGTCGAATTCAGGCGAAGAGCACTGGACTTCTGTGAAATGTATCTTTAAGTACTTGAGAAGGACTAAGGATATGTTTCTAGTCTTTGGGAATGGAGAACTCCAGATTCAGGGATATACAGACTCAGACTTTATGTCTGATATAGATGATCGAAAGTCGACATCTGGGAATCTGTTCATTTGCAATGGTGGTGCAGTTAGTTGGAAGAGTTTCAAGCAGACGGTGATTGCAGATTCCACCATGGAGGCAGAGTATATTGCTGCATCAGAAGCTGTGAATGAGGTATTCTGGTACAAAAAGTTTGCCGCAGAGCTTGGAGTGATGTCATCGGATGCCATCCCTCTTTACTGTGATAATAATGGCACCATAGTCCTAGCTAAGGAGCCAAGATCTCACTAGAAGTCCAAGCATATCGAGCAGCGATTCTATCTGATCCGTGATTACCTCGAAAAAGGTTATGTCGAGGTTAAGAAAGTCGACTCCACAGACAATGTGGCAGATCCACTGACAAAGCCATTAGGCCAGCAGAAGATCGAAGCCCACCTTGAGAAGATGGGACTTAGATATGTAGCCAATTGGCATTAGGTCAAGTGGGAGTTTGTTAGATATGTGCCCTACATGCCAGATTGGTTGACACATTCCTGTACAAATATAAGGACAAATTTATAATTTTGACTATAAATGAATAAAAGGGTTATTCTACTATCACATTGTGTACATTATGTTTGTGATACATCCTTTGAGTTAGTAGGAATGTTAATTCATATTTTCAAGAGTTGAAAATTTAAGGCATGAATTTATATAACTAACTCATAAACAGCTCCTGACCATAGGATCATCATGAGGATGATAATCGATCCGGAAGGTTGGTGTACAATCGCTTCCTTAGGATAGATGTGTTTTGAGTCTACGGTGTGGAGACATCGAAGCGAGAGTACAGATATTCGTTGAGAACAAGAGTACGGAGCGTGACCACCTCGAACAGTCATAATGAAGTCTACCTTCTCATCGATGACTAGCTCGATGCTGCAGTTGTGTGTCTAGTTCTTTAACCTGAGGTGAATCAATAGTTCACCTTGAGTGTGTTATAGTTTGACTACATCATAACTCGATCTCCTAGCCATTCAGAACCCTAAGGTGTATGTTGGCTATAGCATATTCATTGTAGGAACCAGAATGCACCAAGATGGGATCTATCAACCTCGGTAGATGAAAGGAGTAGT
This sequence comes from Elaeis guineensis, assembly GCF_000442705.2. NCBI lineage: Eukaryota > Viridiplantae > Streptophyta > Magnoliopsida > Arecales > Arecaceae > Elaeis > Elaeis guineensis. Next base: position 132,719,040 of record NC_025997.2, on the reverse strand, counting down.
CCTATAATGATCGAAAGATTGAGTCCTTAAGCCCATGGCCATGGCAGAGTGAAATAATGAAAAAGAGTTTTCCATTAAGGTTTCACATCGGACTTGGATCAATCGATTGATTCATATGACTGATGTTGGATTTGACGAGTTTACCTTAACCCTGATTCAGTCGGGACTCATGATAGAGGAACTCAATCACACAGGTAGCTGCACCGAGAGGTTCGTCTTCATTTCTGATGGGTTGCCATCATATACTGCTAGGTATCACTAATAGATTTTGGGAGCAATTAGAATGATCTTGATGATCGATCATTCTAATTGTCTGAATCAGAAGAGTTCTGGTCCATCGAAAGGAGTTTCGATGATGTCAATGATGAGATCATGACATGTCTCACTACCATACAAAAATGAACCTAACTGAATCACATAAACAAGAGTTAGGATCTGGATGTCATCAATTGAGCTAGCCCAATTCGATTGATTTAGATTAGATCCAATTAGGTTTAAAAAAATCGTGCTAGCACACGATTGAGCCTAACTTTCTCCTTGTGTAATCTTTTCTATCTCAACTGAGCCAAATATGATTTGGCTCACCCAGAGAACCTTGAAAAGATTTCTCTCAGTCTGACTAAAGCCAGTCCAGCTCAGAAAGGACTTGTCTTAATTCATGAGATGAATTTAAGACAACACCTGCTAATTCCTGTCACCTACCATTTTCGTTTAGGACATCGGTCAAACGCTGATCCATGGACTTTGGACTGAAGATCACTTGGCAAGAGATCATTGGAGAGTTTTTGTGGAGTGCCCACTTGCTAATTTTACCTTCAAAGTGGGTGCCATAATCAGATATGGCGTGCGCCCCAAGTGAATAAGGATAGAGTCCCATGAGATGAGGACTCTATGCCTTGATCGACTCAAACTGTTGGGCGCTAATCTCACTGTGTTTATCCAGTGTTGGTGCCAATAGTAGGAGGGTTTGGTGACGTTCTTATCTGATATGATCAGATGACATCATTCCATCAATCAAAATTTTTTCAGAATTAATTGAAATTTTTTGATTGGTCGAATGATGTGGCACTGCATGGCACAGCAGGGTCTATTTAAACCCTGTCTACGCCTAGGGTTTAGAGAATCTGCTCAATACCCAGCAAAAATGTGAAACCCCTCTACTTCTCCATGCCCCCTCTGGTCCTCTCTCTCCGCTCTTCACGTCCAAGAAGTTGGACGTCCATCTAGTGCTTGTCCAAAGTGTGGTGGCTCTCTGAACAGAAGGCTGCAAAAATTTATCGAAAAACTACTGCTCCAGCTTCAGAAGATCTTTTGAAGATCTTCCAGATCAGATCTAGATCTGATTTTTGGAGCAGAGATTTGCAAGAAGAAGATGATCCAGATCCTGCTCGAGTGGATACTGGTAGAGACCAGACGACTGTGTGGCTATTTTTGAACCTCGGATATTGCTGCGATCATCTATAGGGTAATCAGATTACCCTTGAGGTATTTCATTTTTCCTCATATTTTTAGATTTATTTTAGAATTAATATCAGATAATAAAATTAGGTCTAGAGATTTAGATCTGAAATAAATGTAGGATAAATTTTTTTAAAAATTATTCCGCCTCAGATTTGATGAAATCTGGAAGATCCTACAAGAAAAAAGACGATTTTTTCCTTCACTTAGTGGCCAAGGTTAAGAAGTTCAATTCTTCGTAAGTGTAGACATATAGGTCGAGAGTACCCAGAGATTTAGCTCCCTAGTCACTGAGACCTATAAATCATAGATTTGTAGGCCATAGTTGTAAGCCTTGGCAAGGCCTTAAAGTATTTGGGGGTAAGCTCGGACTTTGGTTCCCCTTGGTTGGTGCTTTTAGGTCCGTGAGTTGTGCCCATTCTATCATGGCTCTAACGTCAGCTTCTCACCTGGTCTCCATTCTCAATCTGAAGAGATCAGATTGCTAGAAGTCTTAACTCATCGGGTTTTCTATTGGTTGGCTTCTTTAGATCGCTAGCACCCATGGCAATCAGATTGGGCATGTTTCCTTCCATCTAAGCCTAATTTTTACTAGGTCCTTTCATTGGCTCTTAGCAGGTAGCATGGAGGTCCTAGTCATTTATGGGTTTTCTCATTAGAATCTTTGCTTGTAGGCTGATGGCCTCTTAAGAGTCTCGTCTGACTTATATATATATAGTGCTTGAGTAAGGTACTCTCGATGTTCTTTGGGAGACTTGTTTGATATTCTGCCCATGGTTGGTGGTCTTTATGAGATGCATTCGGCCTGTGGGATTTGTGATTGATGGTCTTTGAGAATCTCATCCTATACATCAGTCGCTCTTCTGTGGTTGGCTCCATGGATGTCGCCTTCGCCTGACCTAAGCTAAGACTTTTGCATGGTTGGAGCAACTTTCATAAATGGATAGATCCAAGGCTTGAGTTTTGAAAATTCTGTAAGCTGTGAAAACTAGATCTCATGCGCTTAAAATCATTCAAAGTGGTTAGAATAGATGATGTGTCAACTAGCGTGCTTGATAACATGGCAGATGATGTGATAGGCTAGTATGGCCTAAGGCCCTACTGGTGCCTACATGTCAACTGACACATAGATGCCAACATGGCATCTAGAGTCGGTTGTTAAGGCTAAGGGGTCATTGACGTGGAAGATTTGTTAATATGGCAGCTGACTATGCTTAATTTGAGTTAATCGGATCCAAGTATCGCTATAATAAAATAAGATTTTAACGACGAAAAAAATTCATCGCTAATAATAAATTTTCATCGCTAATAATTATTAGCGATAAAATTATCGTCACTAATATTTGATCGTAAATAATACCGTCGTTGATAATTTTTAACGACGAAAAAATTTTTCATTGTCAATAATCGATGTTACCAATGAAAAATTTTTGTCATTAAAAAAATTATTTTTTCGAAACTATTTACGATGAAAAATTTTAGTCATAAAAAAAGATAATTTACGATGAAATACTACGTCGCTAATAAAAAAATAATTATTTATGACGAATATTATTCATCATTATTAATTTAATTAAAATTTTTTATAAAAATTAAATTTAAAAAAGTATTAGCAATATAAATTTTTCGTCGTAAATATGGCAATTTCTGACGTAAATTTTCATCACTAATAAATTATCAATTATTTACAACGAAAAAATTTTCATTGCTATTAACTTAATAAAAAAATTTTATGAAAATTAAATTTAAAAAAAATATTAGCAACGTAAATTTTTCATCGCAAATAAGATAATTTTTTACATAAATTTTTATCGCTAATAATTATTTACGATGAAAATATTTTTATCGCTATTAATTTAATTAAATTTTTTTATAAAAATTAAATTTAAAATAATATTAGCGACATGCATTTTACATCGCAAATATAGCAATTTTGGACGCAAATTTTCATCGATAATAAATTTTTAATTATTTATGATAAAAATTTTATCATCGTTATTAATTTAATATAAAATTTTGATATTTTTAAATTTATTAAAAATTTATTTACGATCAATTTTTTATCGCTAATATATTTTTTAACGATCAATATTTATCAAAAATAATTCCGTCACTAATAATTTACACATATTTTAAAAAAATAATTTATGAATATATAATTTAATTTAAATTTATAATATTTTTTATAAATTAAAAATAAAAAATAAAAATAAAAATTATACACACTAAACTAATAAATAAATTTTATCATTTTATTATATTAAATTAAAATTATAAAAGATCTAAAATAAAAATAAAATGCTACACAAATAGACCGTCAAATGTCGACATCTACAGAAGGAAAATGGACTAGGAAAGGGGAGTGCTCGGATGAGCTCGGACCAGCCTGCTGCTGCCTCATCAGCTGCATCATCTGCTCCATCTGTGCTATCTGCTCCATCATCTGGATCTAGAGCTGTTGGTACTCATCGACGCATGCAGTCAACTTATCAGCTCACTGCTCAGCCATCTCTGCACCTCCACCAGCCGAGCATCGCAGGTAGTATGGATATCAGTCCTGGATGAACGTGAGAATGAGGAAGCAGTGATCCCATGCCCTAGACCCCTAACATAACAAGATCTCGTACCAAGTATTTGATCACAGATCTCATCATTTATGGGTGCGATCGAGCTCTCATGGGTAGGTTGGGATCTGATGTCTATCATACGGTCCTAAAAATTAAAATTATATCTATTTTAATTTTGTATTGAAAATCAAACTACGAATGAAAAAAATAATTAAAAAAATTTATAAAATGCTCCTGGCTCCCCATCATCCACTCCTCTGACCGTTGCTGATGGGTCTGCTGGTAGATATCGATCTTACCAGAAAGCTCGACACTCTCTGCATCTCTCTATAATTTAAAAATAATTAATTAAAAAAAATTAAATAATTAGAGAGTTAAAATATACTAATTAGAAATTACTTACCATCCGCTCCATGTGACGAGCGAATGATCTCGAACCCCCATAATGCGCTACGGTCTTCTCGTCTGATTCACGACGTTCTGGACACATCTTCTCTGTACAGTTAGCAGTCAAATTAGTAGGTAACAAACTGAATTTAAGAATAAATAATTCAATCATTAAGCTCTAAAAAAAAGTTTAGATGTATAACCTGATATGCCGGATCCTCATAATGCCGGCACATGAGAGCCCAATTCATCCATAATGATGCTGTCATAGAGCTGCTACCGCGCTGCCTCCACCCCATAATCCTGCATCACATAGTACCAATGCTGATGGATGCGGTGGCGATACTCCTTGAAACACAAAGATAAATGAGTATCCACAGCTCGCCGTACGCGATCTTCCTCAAAATCAATAATATCAAATACACCCTGTCAATAAGAAATATTAGAAGAATATCGTGCTAATTAAATATTCACAGTATAATTTATTTTACCTATAACTGAGTGTAGAAAATCTCTCTCTGAGTTGGTACAACGTAACACCAATTGAAAAGCATCATGGAGGCATAGCTGCGACATATGATGCCCAGCTCGGTCTGCCACGGTTCGCACCATCCTCTAATGGGTCTGATGTAGCTGGATGGTATCTCAATACGAAGATACTGTCTCGGGTGCTCGCATCTCCAATGCTCTAGAGCGAAGTTCTTTGATAGATCTTGCCCTTGCCTCACTACTGATGGAGACTGGTCTGAAATAATAATAAATAAATCATTAGTATGATAGCTATCCAAATAAAAAAATTAAATTTTATTATATAAAAAGTATAATAATACCATTCGAATCTGCCTCACTTGGATCTGCCTCATTAAGACCTGCCAGTGCAGGATCCTCTGACGATGGAGCTGGTACGGCAGTGAAAATCGATGAAGGTGCCTCAGCCTCTGGGGTAGATTGCGAACGCGAACATCATCGTCTGTCTCCTAGTGCCATACCTATAATTCTTAATATATAAATAAATATAATATGGAACAATAACAAAAAATAAATTACATTCTAACGAATAGAATTATATCGCATACCATTATTGCAAGAGAAGATTGAACAAAGAATATAGATCTACTCATCAATATTCATATCTTCCTCGATATATAGATCCTTCTCCGAATCACAATAATCGACATATGTGTTATCTTCTATCTCATCATCATTTATGAACTGATCGTCACCCTCTGACTCATCAAGATTAAATACAAAATCAGTTTCAACTTTGTTGGACGGCAGATCAGCCCTATTCAAAAGAGCTGTTACAAATTCTTCATCAACAAGAAGCTCGGCAAATGTTTGTTCTTTCTCTTAAAAAGCTTCTTTTTCATATAAATCTGAATTTTCATCCATCTTTAATCGGATTGGTATATCATATATACCTCTAGGTGTTATTTTTGTACGACATGCCAATTATCTCGATACTTTAGATCTTTCAAATATATTACTTATTTCACTTGAGTTGCTAATATATACGGCTCATTCTAGTACTATGTTCGTGTAAAATTTATACTGATAAAGTGTGGATCGATTTGAATATCGATTTTTTTATTACTAATATCCCACCATTCACACTGAAATAAGAATACAGAATTACTGGACCCATACTTCAGTTCTATGATATCTATCAGTACACCATAATATTCAATCTCTTCTTCTCTTTCATATCCTATCGTAGCAATCCGACTGTTCTGGATCTGTCATTGCATCTCAAGCTCTCTTGTGTAAAATCTCATTCCTCCAATAATACAGGATACGTAGTGGTTAATCCTTCGATCGAAACCATATGCTAAATCGTACGACTCATTGGTCGCACCCTCTTTTTTATTGAAATACTTATATTTCATCTACACCATAATATAAAAAATTATATTAGTTCAAATAATTATTTATATAATTATTAAAAATAATGTATTACTAATGCAACTTACAAGATCACCAAATTATTTTGCTAATTCTCTCCTATGTCGATCATCAGCATTCGTATTATTCTCTCTGCATAGTATACTCTTATGCTCACTGCGATAAGTCATATTTTTTAATTTTACATCGACATGAAAAAATTGCTTAGAATATTAAACAGTATGCTAAGATAGTACTTACTTAATGAAATCTTCAATTTTTTCATAATTATTTAGAATATAGAAGTATGTCTTGAATAGCTCATTCACGTCCATAAATTCATATCTCCTTCCACCAATGGGTCGAACCGTTCATTTAAATATAAATAACGTCAGTTTATTATCACCTCATTCACGATCTGCATACGATCTATGTGATTAAATCTTATTTCGATATCGTCAAGATACATCGAGCAGAATGTGATACACTCTATAGCTACGTATGCTTTCGCTATAGATCCTTCAGGCCATGCTTTATTGTGCACATACTTTTTTAGGATACACAAGAATCTGTAAATAAAAATAAATTTAAATTTTAAAAATATATTTATATCTTATAAATGATATGATAAAGTACGTATAATTTCTGTTGGATATAAAATAACTCCAGCCGAGGTTCGTAAAAGGCCGACCCTTTCAGGGCTCTTCCGGCTTTCGACCTTGTGTGGCGTCTTTCCGAACTCTCCCAACCGTCCGAGCTTCCATAATACCATCCGGACTTCTCCAATAATGGGCTCTTCCATTCATCTACCGAACTGCTCCAAACACCCTCTGAGCTCCACTATCAACCAATTTTCTACAGTGATCAACTATTCTCCAAATCTCAGCCTAGACTTCTTCCGGCCACGAACGACTTTACTCCGAACTTTTTTCGGGCTTCATCGACGTCCGAGCTTCTCCAACAATAGGACTTCTGTAGTAACCAGACTCCATCCAAGTTTCTACGACGGTCGACCGCCTTCCAGATTTCATCTGAGCTAATTTCACCCGAGCTCCTACAAGAGCTGGATCCTAGACGAACTTCTACGATGGATGGGCTCCACCGGATCTCTACTCCAAACTTCTTTCGGACCTCATCGATGATTGAGCTTCTCCAGCAGTGGGACTTCTACAATGAGAAGTCTCCATCCGAGCTTCCACGATAACTGATCTTCGACTGAGCTTCTACCATAAGCGGCCTCCTTTCGAACTCCTACGAGAGCTGGACTCCGTCTGAACTTCTACAGCAGAACTGTATCCCGGACTCCTCTAATGTTCGACCTTTCATAGTGTCCTCAAGGCTCCTCCAGCAGACGAACCTCCATAACGCCATCCGAACTCCACTGTCGGTCGACCCTCTGCCGGATTCCTCATGAAATTGAACTTCTCCAATAGAAAGTCTCCGTTCGAGCTTCTACAGCAGATGACTTCTGCCTGCGGCATCAGTGCTCTAGTCATCCGACAAAAGTGGACTCATCAGCAACCTCGAAAATATCCGAGCCTCTCTTAGATTGCAGAGATAGAGAGCCATTCTGCTCCATCAGACATCCCAGCCGAGCTTCAGCTGTCAGGTCCGAACTCTCTGGCAAGTCACGACAATGGCCACTACCCCACTCCACTCTCTGTAACAGATTCCACGTGGCCCCACCACTCTCTGGTAAGTTACGATAACGGACACCACTCCACTCTCCATAACAAACTCCACGTGACTCTGAACAGCCCACTGACGCCACTACTCTCCGCAACAAACTCCACGTGGTCATGAACATCCCACTACCAGGCAGTTACAAATGTCGCTGTCGATCAGTTACGCTCTTCGTCTATAAAAAGGGATCCCTAGATATGTTCTTCTCTAAGCTAAAAATTATATCTCGAAACTCTGCTAAAATTTTGTTTGAATGCTCCATTTCTGTTGAGGCAGAGTACTGACTTGAGCGTCGAAGGATCTTGCCGGAGCACCTCCAACTCGGGTTTAGACTTTTCTTGCAGGTTCCGGCAGCGGACGCGATCCCCTCGACTCCAGCTTCTCCGGCATTGGCAAAATTCTGCACCAATAGAATTGGTGCTAGAGGAAGAGGACTGTGTCTTCACAGTACCCTTATTCTTAAAGGAGTACTCAACGGGATTGTCTTCGGTCATCTTCTTCGACATTTTCTCCTTCTTCTCCCGTCAGATCTCTACCTGATGCCTCTCCGAAAGGCATCCACCAGGCGATCCACGACCTCCGCGGCCAGATCTTAATGAGACCCGCAAGCTCCGACCTCGTCTCTAGTTTTTCAGGCTCCTCCTCCGACAATGACAATCGGCATGGAGCAGTTCGACTTGCTGGTTCAGCAGGTCAGGGGCCTCACCGAAGCAGTGCAGGCCATGAAGCAGCAGTCGCAACAGCCACAGGCATCAGTATAGCTGGAAAGAGCATCACCAGAGTTTCAGAATCTGACGATCGGGGGGGCCACTTGGGCCAGTCGCCTTGTCTTCCCCGAAAAGGGGAAGCAGAAGGCGGAGAGCCCTCCGTCCGATCACGATTCTACCTCCAGAGGGTCCCTACCTCCGTTCCACCAGGAGACCCTCGAGACTCGTAGTCAAAAAAATCTCCTGGATCAAAGGTTCCAAGAGATGAACCGACGGATCAAGGAGCTCATCAGACGAGGTCGACTTGACAGATTTATCCGACGTCGACCTGAAGATAGGAAAGATTGATCGAGGGTCCTACCACAGCCAGAGCCGCCAAGGAAGGAGGAACAGTCTGAGGATCGGGCCCCCATCGGGATCATCTACACCATCTCTAGAGGTCCCTGGCAGGGAGCAACCAATGGATCGACCGGACCGCCCAAGCGGCAGAGGACTGAAGAGTCTATAACCTTCACTGAAGAAGATACCCGGGAGATTCCATTCTTCCATAATGATGCGATTGTAGTTTCTTTAAATATTGCTGACTATGATGTACGCCGTATTCTTGTTGATAGTGGAAGCTCGATCGATATTTTATTTTATGATGCATTCTCAAAAATATCCATTTCGGATGGTCGATTAGGGCCGATAAGCTCCCTATTGGTGGGGTTCACTGGCGATGCCATGCCAGTAGAAGGAGTAATAACGTTGACCGTGGTTGCAGGCCGGTACCTAAAGCAATCAAGAGTGCAAGTGGAGTTTCTGGTAGTAAGGGCGCCATCTGCCTACAACGCAATACTCGACCGACCTGGCCTCAACGCCCTTCAAGCTGTGGTATCGACCTACCATTTGAAGCTAAAATTTTCTACTAGCTAAGGGGTCAAAGAGGTCAGAGGAGATCAAGCCCTGGCAAGACACTGCAACAATATAGACCTGCAAAGAAATGGTCAGTTTGACCCCTGTCCCGTTAATGGATTGGACACTTGCGATGATCTTGCTGAAGAACGGGGTGAGCCAATTGAAGATCTTGTCTCAATTCCTTTGAATGATGGAAATGAGGAGCATGTGGTGAAGATCGGCTCCAACTTGGGAGAAAAGGTACGGGCACAGCTCATCAATTTTCTATAAAAGAATGCGGATGTTTTCGCTTGGGTTCCGACGGACATGCCAGGGATTGATGCTGAAGTCATAGAACACCGTCTGGCTATTGATCCCAAACATCGGCCGGCGAAGGAAAAAATTCGAAGCCATGCACCGGAAAGGCAGATGGCAATAGCAGAGAAAGTTGATAAACTCCTGAAAGTCGGATTCATCAGAGAAGTCAACTATCCGAACTGGGTCTCCAACGTGATTCTGGTCAAGAAGGCGAACGGCAAGTGAAGAATGTGTATAGACTTCAAAAAGCTGAACAAAGCCTGCCCGAAGGACAGTTATCCTCTGCCCAGAATTGATCAATTAGTGGATACAATCTCGGGCCACGAGCTTCTCACTTTCATGGATGCATTTTTCGGCTACAACCAAATCAGGATGGCACCAGAAGATGAAGAAAAAACTACTTTTATTACTAACCGTGATCTTTATTGTTACAGGGTCATGCCTTTTGGCCTAAAAAATGTAGGGGCGACCTACCAACGGGTGGTGAATAAGATCTTTAAAGAGCAGATCGGCCGCAACATGAAGGTCTACATGGACGATATGCTCGTAAAAAGTAAATCCTCAATGAACTACGTCACTGACCTTGAGGAGACCTTCAGCGCCCTCCAAAAATATAAGATGAAGCTGAATCCGACCAAGTGCACTTTTGGAGTAACCTCAGAAAAATTTTTGGGCTTCATGGTATCGGGGCGCGGGATCGAAGCATATTCAGAAAAAATTCGTGCCATCCAGGAGATGACCACCCCAAAGTCGATAAAAGAAGTTCAGCGCCTTACTGGGAGAGTAGCAGCTCTGAGTCGCTTCGTCTCAAAGTCGGCCGAACGATGCCTGCCTTTCTTTCAGACTCTCAAGCAGCCGAAGAACTTCTGTTGGACTACTGAATGTCAGCAAGTATTTGAAGAATTAAAGAACTACCTCGGCTCACCTCCGCTATTGACAAAGTTCGAATCCGGAGAGGAGTTGTTCCTACACCTGACGGTCTCCCCTGTGGCTCTCACAGCAGTTCTGGTTAAGGGAGAAGCAAAAATTCAACGACCGATCTACTACATAAGTCGAGTACTGAGAGATGTCGAAACCAGGTATACTAAGTTAGAAAAACTAACTTACGCCTTGTTGATTGCAGTTCGAAGGCTCCGATCTTACTTTCAAGGGCACACCATAACACTGCTCACCGACCAACCGATTAAGACGGTTCTGCATCGAGTGGATGCTTCCGGAAGGATAGTGAAATGGACAGTTGAGCTCACAGAATTCGACATCAACTATCAACCTCGGCCAACGATTAAAGCTCAGATATTAGTAGACTTCATAGTGGAGTGCACTATTCCGGAAGAGGTCGAACTTGAACAGGGTGAAGTTGACAACTCAGGGTTTCAGTTGAACCCCCCTGAGGAAAGAATGGATCTTCCTGATGGTTTCTGGGCTCTCTATGTGGATGGTTCCTCCAACATGTCGGGCCCGGACGTGGGCCTGATCTTGGTCAATCCGGAAGAAATTATCGCAGAGTACGCACTGCACTTCGAATTTCCTGCGACGAATAACGGAGCAGAATATGAAGCTCTGATTGTAGGACTGAGGATCACCAAAGAGTTAGAAGTAGATCGGCTTCAAGTCTACAGTGACTCCCAATTGGTGGTGGGATAAGTCAGCGAAAACTATGAAACTCGGAAGGACAGTATGGCCAAGTATCTCAAAAAGGTAAAAGAGATCGTCCCTGTCTTCAGTAGCTTTGACATCAAGCAGATTTCAAGAGCAGAAAATACCAGGACCGACCTTCTCTCCAAGTTAGCTACACTGGCTCTGGCTGAACTGCCCAAGGAAGTTTTCTTCGAAGTTCTAAAGTGCCCAAGTATGGAAGAGCCATAGTTTATGATGGAGATCAACCATGAATCCAGCTAGATTGACCCACTGGTTGCGTACCTCAAGGACGGGGTTCTTCCTCCTGATGCAAAAGAAGCTCGGAAGCTTAGGAACCAGGCCTCCCGATATATTCTTTATGAAGGCAAGCTGTACAAAGAGGTCATACTCTTTGTCCCTTCTGAAATATCTTCGGCCTTCTGAAGCCGACTTCACCTTGTGGGAGGTACATGAGGGAGTCTGCAGAAGTCACCTGGGGGCTAGATCTTTATCCCACAAGCTGCTCCGATAAGGCTATTACTGGCATACTGTGTACCACAACTCCATCGAATATGTCAGAAGGTGTGATAGGTGTCAGAGATATGCAAATATCCAAAGGCAACCCGCCTCCGAACTTACACCCTTGAGTGCCCCATGGCCGTTTGCACAATGGGGGATAGATATCCTCGGACCTTTTCCCATGGCATCCGGGCAATGAAAGTCCTCTTGGTGGCAATTGACTACTTCACCAAGTGGATCGAAGCTGAACCTTTGGCAAAAATTACAGAAGCCAAGGTACAGGACTTCGTATGGAAGTCAATTGTCTGTAGGTTCGGCTTACCCAGAACCCTCGTTACCAATAATGGACGGCAATTTGCTGGAGCAAGATTTGCTGAATTTTGTGAGGACTTAAACATCTCCCATAACTTCACGTCAGTAGCCCATCCACAAGTAAACGGTGAAGCCGAGGTTACTAACAAGACTCTGTTGCAAGGAATCAAGGCGAGACGTGAAAAAGCAAAGGGGACTTGGGCGGATGAACTTTATCATGTGTTGTGGGCATACCGAACTACCCAAAGACTGCCCACGGGGGAGACCCCCTTTGCCTTAGCCTTTGGAACAGAAGTCGTGATCCCGATCAAACTCAAGCTTCCGTCGGCGTGAATTGTGGCATTCGATGAGCAGTGCAAATCACAGGATCTCAAGGCCAACCTCGACTTGTTAGAAGAAAAGTGAGAGACAGCTCAAGTTCGGATGGCCGCCTACAAGCAGAAAGTGGCCCGCTACTACAACTCTTGGGTCAAAAGCAAGGCCTTCAGAGTGGGGGACTTGGTACTTCGACAAGCCTCTGCCTCACAACCTCAGAATCAAGGAAAACTTGTCCCTAACTGGGAAGGCCCGTATTAAGTCAGAGAAGTGGGTCGGCCTGAAACATACTATCTAAAGGAGCTCGGAAGAGCAGACCTTCCACGACCATGGAATTCGAAAAATCTACGAATGTATTACCGATAACTTTGCCTTAAATAAAAGTTTCTTTCATATTCGCATATCTTTTCTTTTGGTATGAGCTTATAATGACAGGGAGTAGCTCCTTCAGACAATCGAAATTAAGCATATCAGGAACAAGAAGAAAACCTCGTCCTGACACAAACGAAGGCCCGGTTGTTTAGAGATCGGATGGGGGGAGAGGCCCTTGCAACGGTCCTTATGTGCCCCCACAGCCATGTTAGAAATAGGAGGAGAATCTTGTCCTAACATGAACAAAGTCGAAGGCCCGATTATTTAGAGATCGGATGGGAGGAGTGGCCCTTGCAACGGCCCTTATGTGCCCCCACAGCCATGTTAGGAACAGGAAGAGAACCTCATCCTAACATGAGCAAAGTTGAAGGCCCGATTATTTAGAGACCGAATGGGAGGAGAGGCCCTTGCAAAGGCCCTTATGTACCCTCACAGTCATGTTAGGAATAGGAGGAAAATCTCATCCTAACATGAGCAAAGTCGAAGATCCGATTATTTAGAGACCAGATGGGGGAGAGGCCCTTGCAATGACCCTTATGTGCCCCCACAGCCATGTTAGAAATAGGAGGAGAATCTCGTCCTAACATGAGCAAAGTCGAAGGCCTGATTATTTAGAGACCGGATGGGGGGAGAGGCCCTTGCAACGACCCTTATGTGCCCCCACAGCCCCGTTAGGAGCAGGAGGAAGATCTCGTCCTAACATGAGCTGAAATTGATTACGTCAGGAACAGGAGGAGAACCTCATCCTGACACAAATGAAGATCTGATCGTTTGAGATCGGATGAAGGGAAAAGTCCCTCAGCAACTCCTCTACACCCCTACAATCCCGTTAGAAGCAAAAGGAAAACCCTCGCCCTAACACAAAAAAAAAAAGAAAAAAAAGTGACGAGGTACACTAGAGATAAAAAAAATGAAATGAACTACATCCAAGGTTCTAGGGACCTCATCTCAACGAGAAAGAAAACCCTTATCGAAAATCTCCAGTCCCTAAGGGCGAGTCAATACGGCGATGACCAGAAATCTTTAAACAACATCGACATCAAATAAGACAGAAGACAAAAGAAGTTCAGTAAACGACAACTTAATGCAAGAATGGACAAGATAATGAAAAATTTTCTTTTCATTTCATTAGTAAAGTGCGCGTTACAAAGCCTTTGAAGGTCAAAAAAAAAAGAGCAATAAGAAAAGAAAGGAATACATAGAATAAAAGGTAAAAAGCTCTAAAGAAGCTCGGCTTCTTCAAACTTCGAACTCTCGGTTCCAGCCATCATCGAGGATTGCTTTAGGTATTTAACTTCTTCTTCCAGTTTCTTTTTTTTGTTTCCCCCTTCCGTGAGATCAGAAAGTACTCACGGTCGAAGATGTACCACGAGCGCGGGCTCTAGATGATCAAGGTGAAGCACGGTCGGATCTATCTCTTCTACCCTCACCTTCTTCGCCGACCCAGAAGTTGCAGCGCCTTTCCTCTTGTGGGCCTTGAGACTCTTGGCTAGCATCCAAGCTGCATCCGCATCTATACCTGCAACGAAAGAAGATCGGCACGGCTTAAAAATAGAGCCACGAAAATAGGAAGAGTTTTGGAACTAACCTAGGCTGGTCTGAAGGAGGCAGAGGTGCAGAGATGGGGACGACTCGAAGAACGTCTAAGGCTGAGAAGGATGCTGGGGAAGAACGGAACTCTCAGGAAGAAAGAGGGATCGAAGAAACTTTCAGGCAAAGTGAGACCCCTGAAGGAGGGAGGCGGGTTTAAATAAGTGATGAGGTCCGACGCAATAATGATTGCAGATCTCCTCTGACCAATCTACGACCGCCACATGTCCCACTCACCTTGGCAGGCGGTTAAAAGTGGCTGGCCACTGACAGAACCATTATTGCGCCGCACCTAGAGCAATGCTCCAGCAGAAATTTCGAAAAAATCTTTTCGGATCGCCTCGATTTGAAAAGGCTCCAGCACCGGCGCGCCAAACGCCAAAATATCTGAAAACATCCGAGTACAAAAATTAAGGGAGGCAACTTCGACTGTGAAAATTTTTCTGTACTTTTTTCATTCGGAGCCCGAACTCGAAAGTAAGGAGACTGGTGTTGGGTATAAAATAACCCCAGCCGAAGTTCGTAAAAGACCGACCCTTTCAGGGCTCTTCCGGCTTCCGACTTTGTGTGGCGTCTTTGCGAACTCCCCCGACCGTCCGAGCTTCCATAATACCATCCGGACTTCTCCAATAATGGGCTCCTTCATTCATCTACTGGACTGCTCCAAACGCCCTCTGAGCTCCACTATCAACCAATTTTCTACAGTGATCGACTATTCTCCGAATCTCAGCCTAGACTTCTTCCGACCACGAATGACTTTACTCCGAACTTCTTTCGGGCTTCGTCGATGTTCGAGCTTCTCCAACAACAGGACTTCTGCAGTAACCAGACTCCATCCAAATTTCTACGATGGTCGACCGCCTTTCAAATTTCATCCGAGCTAATTTCATCCTAGCTCCTATAAGAGCCAGATCCCAGACGAACTTCTACGACGGATGGACTCCACCAGATCTCTACTCTGAACTTCTTCCGGACCTCGTCGATGACCGAGCTTCTCCAGCAGCGGGACTTCTACAATGAGAAGTCTCCATCCGAGCTTCCACGACAACTGATCTTCGATCGAGCTTCTACCATAAGTGACCTCCTTTCGAACTCCTACGAGAGCTGGACTCCGTTCGAACTTCTACCATAGAACCGTATCCCGAACTCCTCCAACGTTCGACCTTCCACAGTGTCCTCAAGACTCCTCCAGCAGACGAACCTCCACAACACCATCCGAACTCCACTGTCGGTCGACCCTCTATCGGATTCCTCATGAAATCGGACTTCTCCAACAGAAAGTTTCCATCTGAGCTTCTACCGCAGATGACTTCTACCTGCAGCATCAGCGCTCTAAGCACCCGACAACAGTGGACTCGTCAGCAACCTCAAAAATATTCGGTCTCTCTTAGATTGCAGAGACAGAGAGCCATTCTGCTCCATCAGACGTCCCAACCAATCTTCAGCCATCAGATCCGAACTCTCTGGCAAGTCACGATAATGGCCACTACCCCACTCCACTCTCTGTAACAGATTTCATGTGGCCCCACCACTCTCTGACAAGTCGTGACAACGGACACCACTCCACTCTCCATAACAAACTCTACGTGGCTCTGAACGGCCCACTGACGCCACTACTCTCCGCAACAAACTTCGCGTGGCCATGAACGGCCCACTACCAGATGGTTACAGACGTCGCTGTCGATCAGTTACGCTCTCCGTCTATAAAAAGGGACCCCCAGATACGTTCTTCTCTAAGCTAAAAACTCTATCTCGAAATTCTACTAAAATTTCGTTTGAGTGCTCCATTTCTGTTGAGGTAGAGTACTGACTTGAGCATCGAAGGATCTTTTCGGAGCACCCCCAACTCCGGTTTAGACTTTTCTTGCAGGTTTCGATGGCGGACGCGATCCCCTCGACTCCAGCTTCTCCGACATCGACAGAATTCTGCACCAATAATTTTTTTATCTTTCTATAAGATACATCCATCAATAATATACCAGTCTGATCAAAAGAGCTTCTTTGGAAGATGAATAGCCAGATGTACTATAACATCAAAAAATGATAGTAAAAATTTTTTTTCTAACCTATAAAGAATGAGTATGATATCCTTCTCAAACTTCTCAATTAAGTTAATCTTCAATTTTCAACAACACAGTTCTCGAAAGAACACTCTCAACTCAATCAATGCAGTTAGAACATCACCACCTAAATAGCTACGCATGATCATAGAAAATAAGTGTTGCATCATCACATGAGAGTCATAACTTTTCATGTCAGAGATATTATCGCCATTATTTCTAACACACTATGATACGTTTGAAGCATATGTGTCAGAAAACTTTACAGTTTTGAACCATCCATAGAAATTCTTCTTTTCCTCATCAAACAGCGAATAACATGCAGGTGGCATAAAAAATCTATTACCTCGATGAACTAAATGCAACTCCAATCGGATTTTTATTTTCTACAAATCAAGATGAACTTTTATAATATCTTTTAATTTTTTTGAGATGTTCAATACAGTACTGATGATATTATCACAAATATTTTTCTCAATGTGCATTACATCCAGATTATGACGAAGTAGTAGCTGCTTCCAATACGGTAGTTCGAAAAAAATACTTCACTTCATCCAATTTAGCTCAGCTTCAGTATGCTTCCATTTGTGAGTATCAGATGTTTGTCCAAATTGGACGTTTTTAATAACTTCAAGTTATTCTAAAACTTCTGCTCCACTTAACTCCTTAGGTGGTGAACGTCGGTCGGACTTACCATCAAAGTATTGGTTGTAACGGATCTTTCAAGAATTATTACCAAGTAGAAATCGTCGATGACCCATGAAGTATATTTTCCATCCATATTTTAAATGTAAGGAGGATGCATCCTTATTGCATATTAGACATACCATATATCCTTTGGTGCTCCATCCAGATAAATTTTCATATGCAGAAAAATTATTTATAGTCTATAAAATTGAAGCATGCAACTTAAAATTTTTTCGACTCACAAAATCATATGTCTGTACTCCATTTTTCTATAGCTCCTTCAGATCATCGATTAACGATCACAGATATATATCAATTTCATTACCTGATGCTTTCAGATCCAAAATCAACAGTAACATAAAAATAAATGGTTCTTTCATGTACTTCCAAGATAACACATTATGTACAACTAACATCACGGGCCACATACTATAGGAAGTATTCAAATTGCCAAAATAATTAAATTCATCTGTCGCTATATCAAGCTGGATATTACGCGATCAATCGCAAAGTACGGATGTTTTACATCGAAGTTTTTTCACACTATGAAGTCGGTCGGATGGCTAAGTATATTTTCTTTCGAAATCCACTGCTCATGATGCCATCTCATTTCTTCTGTTGTCTTTATGGATATATACAGCCTTTGAAGTCTTGGAATCAATGAAAAATACCTCAAAATCTTTTGAGGTATCTTCTTTCCTTTTCTGTTATCAGTTTTATACCTAGGCTCACTATATTTCAGATATTCATTTGCATGTTCGTTATCCTTATAAAATAATATACAGTCATTTTTCTAGGCATGTATAAGAATATAGCCAAGTATCAATTCTTGCATATATATTTTTACTTCAAAATATGATTTCGAAAGTCTCTCTCCATCGAAAAAAGCTACTTTAATCAATATCAAATTTTGGTCAAATGACTTCTGACTCCATCGGTTCACGATTTTAATATGAAATAATTTTATCAAAAACTTTAACTTGGAGAACTTTATATAATTTAGATAGAGTGGCTCTCGTGCATCTCTTATAAGCTTTGCAAACTGTTCAGAAGTCCTTTCTACCTTAAGTCGAATATTGTGTTCATGATCAGAATTGCCTTCAGATGCACTAATACTCATGCATACATTTGAACAAACACCCTGATGTAAATTATCTAATAGTTCTCTTATACCATCATGTTTGACAGGTTCAGTAGCATCACTATCATCTTCAGTATCGTCATCGTCACACACAACTTCATTCGGATCACCCTCCCCATGCCATATCTAGCAAGTATACTTCTTATCCATACTATAATATAGCAGATGCTCCTCAATAAGTGCTATGTGATGATATATCATATTGACACATCTCTTGCATTGACACTTTATCCGACTAGCAATGTCAGTCTTATGTCGTACAAAGTTAATAAAATCTCGAACACCTTTTCGATATTCAGATAAAAAAATACCTCTAGCATTCATCCAACTTTTATTGATATCCATCTAATAACAAACACGAAAACCATTAACAACAAAAAAAAATTTAATGATATTCATCCGAACCGAATCCCGATCTGAATTCCGGATTGAATCCCAACCCGAATTCCAAACCAAATCCCGATCTGAATTCGAACATGGATCATTTTATATAAAGCAGCACGCATTAAAAAATACAGACTAAACAGTACATAGAAAAACTCCTTCCATCAATTTAATGAAGCAAAAATGCATGATCCTATCCATTTTAAATTATTACTAACATGTGTGGTCCTATCTCTTTCATAAAAGTAATAATCTTATTATTGTTATTAGTCGATATTTTATTTTATTATTATGAAAATTTCGATAGCATCTCCCTATAGTTCTTCAAGTATACGACGTGAATATGATGCCTATGCACCCTATCCATCATATACCTGAAGAATAGTGGACAGATAACTACTGAGTACTATATAATAAAATAAAATATCAACTATTAACAATAATAAGATTATTACTTTTTCAAAAAATCCGAATGTGGGACATCCAAGAGTCGATCTCGATCAAGATTGATTCTTAATTAAAATCTACGACTCAATATAATTTAACTACCATTTCTGAACATATATTCAAAGATAAATATATAAATTATCAAAAAAAAATAACTCTGTATTAAAATTTTTCATCAAAAATTTTAGTAGAGTTTTTTCTAAAATAAAAATATTTTCTATATTTAATTATAATAAGTAAAAGTATATAAAATAGCACATAAAATAATTAAATTATAATAAGCAACAGCAATATGTATTGTACTAGTGGAACAAAAAATAATTTATAAATTTTAGCAGTAACATTAAAAAATTTATGTAATAAATATAAAATAAACTATAAGTAGTTGAGCATGTAAAATAATATTAACGTAAAATAATAATATGAACCTAATCCTGGGGGTCCGATGATTTTTTATTTTTTTAAAAAATATTTTTTATCTAAAAATAATAAATAAATTTTTAATTTTTTAAAAATATTTTTTACTTAAAAATATTTTTTTTAAACGAGCTCCGGACTCGGCCGCCCACGACCCCCGCTCCCACAATGCTGGTGCTGTCATCCAACCCGCACCGCCCAGACTTGACCCCCGTGACCTCCACTCCCATGGTGCCGTCGCTGTCACCCACCTCCCGCGGTGCTACCACCCTCTCCAACCCCCTACGACCTGGATCTCAACTCGGATCTTGATCAGATCTCGATCTGGATCCCAATCCTAATCGGGATCTCGATCTGGATCCCGATCTCAATCCAATTCGGATCGTGATCCAAATTTTATTTTTATTAATCAAATAATAAAATATTTGATTAATATTTTATTTTTTTTATTTTTTTATTTTTTTTCATTTTTTCTCCCTCATTTCTCTCCTCCTTTCCTCCCTCCTAGCCGTCACCCACCCCTCCCCGATTGACTCCCTCCTCATCGTCACCCACCTCTCTTCAGTCGATCCCCTCCTCAGTCGACCCCCTCTGCTGGCCGACCCCCTCCCCTGCCCCGTGGCACCGCCGGCTGCCCATGGCCCCCTCCCTGCCCTCATGTCACCCCCAGCCGCCCCCCATCCCCGTGTCACCCCCGATCGTCCTCAAACCCCATCCCCACCCTCGTGTCGCCCCCGGCCAACCCCCTTCACCGGCTGACCCCCTCCCCGACCCCGTGGCACCACCGATCGCCAATGACCCCCTCCCCAGCCCCATAGTGCTGCCAGTCGCCCCCGGCCGCCCTCCGACCCCATCCCCGCCCCCGTGTCACCCCCGACCGCCACCCGACCCCATCCCCGCCCCTATGTTGCCTCCGACTGCCCACCCCACCCTACAACCCCCTCCACCGACCGACCCCCTCCCCGGCCCCATGGCACCGCCGGCCGCCCACAGCCCCCCTGCAACCTCCTCCGCCCCCAAATGGCCCGATCAACCCAAAAAAAAAGGGTTGGAAGAATCCTTACCTCATGCGGACGGCAACGGCGGAGCGGCAACGGTGCGGACGGCGGCAGCGATGGTGGAGACGGGCTCACCGGTAGCAAGAGGGGGGAGAGCTCGGAGAGGGAGAGAGGAGGGGGAGAGGGGAGAGGGGAAAGCTCAAGGAGAGAGGAGAGGAGAGGAGAGGGGAGAGGGGAAAGGAAATGGATTTCACATGAAGGGACATCGAGTTGACGTGCATTGAATACATAACTATTAGCGACAAAAATTTTCATCGTTAATACTATTATTAGCGATAGAAAATCATTTTTATTGTCAATAATTTTCATCAAAAAAAATTTCTCCACTAAAAAATTTTTGCTCTTAAAAAAAATTATTGACGATGAAAAAAATTTTATAGTTAATAAATTTATTAGCAACAAAAATTTAATTTTTATCATCAATAATTTTCATCAAAAAAAATTTCACTAAAAAAATTTTCTCACAAAAAAAAATTTTCCTCTTAAAAAAATTAATGGTGATGAAAAGAATTCATCGTTAATAAATTTATTAGCAACAAAAATTTAATTTTTATCATCGATAATTTTTATCAAAAAAATTTTTTCACTCAAAAAATTTCTCCATTAAAAAAAAAAATTTCTTAAAAAAATTATTGATGATGAAAAAAAATTCATCATTAATAAATTTATTAGCAATAGAAATTTGACTTCCATCATCAATAATTTCTATCAAAAAATTTTTTCACTAAAAAATTTTTTTCTAAAAAAATTTCACTCAAAAATAAATTATTGGTGATAAAAATAATATTATTAGTAATGAAAATTTTTTTTCATGGCTAATAATTACCGTCAAAAATTTTTTTTTTCCTCTAACAATTTTATTCCCTTTAGTAAATTTTTTGTTCATAAAAATTAATAAAAATAATATTTTTAAAATATGATTATCAATGAAAACTAAATTTATGTCATAAATATATTTTTATAAAAAAATTAAAGACTATTTACGATGAAAATTAGTTTTACGTCACTAATAATTAAATATCTTTTCAATAATAATTTTATAAAAAATTAATTTTAGATTTTTTCATCAGGAAAAATTTTTATCCAAAAAATTTAACAAAAAAAATAACATTAAAAAATATGCTTGGTGAAAAATAAAATAATTTTTTTTAATCTAAAAAAATTTTGATCTAAAAAATTTTTTCAAAATAATTTTATAAAAAAAATTTAATTTTCTATTAATTAGTAAAAATTTATATAAATAGTTAATTTATAATTTTTTTTCAAAAAAAATTTTTTTCTTTAAAAAAAATTACGTACATAAAAAATATAATTGTGACAAAAAGTTTAATTTACATCGCTAATAATTGTTATAAGAACAGCTCTTTGACTTTCACAATGAAATGGACACTATGGGTGATCAATAGCTTTGAGGTATTCGATCTCTATGGAGCTTATCTTCTTCTTGGAGTTCTCATTCCAGAAGCTCGGATATTGCATGTATGTAAGGATTGAGATTGAGAAATTTGTCAGGAATTGTGTGAGCATAAAAAATCTAACAATTAATCAGAATCAAAGTAGACCTGGGAGTAGTGCAAGTTGTATTATAAAATACAAACTCATATTTTTGCTTTGCATTGCTAGAAAGATGAATGCTCGTATTGTTTATCTTCTCATGATTAGAACTCTTACAAAGATACATTTGAGCATCATTCGATGCGAAAAATACAGCCTTTTGAGATCGTGGAAGCCATGTTAGAATGCGTTGTTTAACTATATAGTTTCTATATGAAAGGAGGCTCCTTTTATGTAGCTTAAGGCAGACACTCCATCAGAAAGATTCATTAATATCACTAGTAACAGTGACAGCGATGAACAGATAAATTTTATGCGTAAATAAATATATAGCTCATTTCATTCAAAAGGATCTATTCATTCTAATCCACGAATATCACTCACTTTCATATAATTTTTTCATACAAAAAGTTCGATCTTAATCATAACTCACATTTGTTTCTTTATTATGTAAAAGGATAAAAGATATATACAACTGCTACAAAAAATAGATGCAGTTGCCTTACACAAAATCAAGAATTTAAATTTTATAATTTTTTTAAAGTTTTAATTTTTTTAAATATTGATGATAAAAATATTTTCATCGTAAATAAATATATTTATGATAAAAATAAAATTTTTATCCTAAATAATCATTATTTATGATGAAAAATTTTATCATAAATAATAAGCAACTTTTGATTTTTATAATTTTTTTAAATTACTCACGATGAAAATATTTTTATCATTAATAATTCAGTATTTACAATAAATTTTTTTTTATCATAAAAGACATTATTTATGATGAAAATTTTTATCGCAAATAATGATTAAGTTTTGATTTTTTTAAAATTTTAATTTTTTTTAACAATTGATGATGAAAATTTTTTCATTAGTAATAATCTCATATTTATGATAAAAAATTTTTCATCTTAAAAAGATATTATTTATGATGAAAAATTTTCATCACAAATAATGATTAATTTTTAATTTTTTTTAATTTTTTTATTTTTTTAACTATTGATGATGAAAATATTTTTGTTGGAAATAATCTTGTATTGATGACAAAAATTTATTTTTTATCATAAAAATATCTTATTTATGATGAAATATTTTCATCATAAATAATAATCAATTTTTGATTTTTTTTAAATTTTTTTATTTTTTTAACTTTTGATGATGAAAATATTTTTGTCAAAAATAATCTCATATTTATGATGAAAATTAATTTTTTATTACAAAAAGTATTTATTTATAATAAAAATTTTTTATCATAAATAATGATTAACTTTTGATTTTTTTAAATTTTTGATTTTTTTAACCATTAGCGATGAAAATATTTTCATCATAAATAATCTCGTATTTATGATAAAATTTTTTTTATCATAAATAAGAGTTTATTTATGATAAAAAATTTTCATCATAAATAATAAGTAATTTTTAATATTTTTAAATTTTTGATAATTTTTTTAATTATTTATGATGAAAATATTTTCATCGTAAATAAATTTATTTATGATAAAAATTTATTTTCATCATAAATACTCAATTATTTATGATGCAATAATTTCATCATAAATAATCTATAATTTTTAAATTTTTTAAATTTTTTATTTTTTTTGAATATTAATGATGAAAATATTTTCATTGGAAATAAATTTATTATCGATGAAAAAACTATTTTTCTCATAAATACTTAATTTATTTATGATGAAAATATTTTCATAATAAATATTTAAAAATTGAAAATTAAAATAAATGATAAATTATTTATGATAAAAATTTTCATCGTAAATAATTCATATTTACGATGGAATATTTTTTCATCGCTAATATATAATTATTCGTAATGAAAAATTATTTTTATCATAAATATTTTATTATTTATGATGAATTTGATTTTTGGTCATAAATATAATTATTGACGATGAAAATATTTGCATCGCAAATAATTTTATCATAATTTTTTTTTTCTTGTAGTGTTTAGTTTGGATCTTGACTTTAGGTGTGCTTGAGGTGAGTTTGGCCCAGCCTCCTTCCTCCTCGAGAGAGCTTGGATTT